>NC_140988.1:21082958-21351759 GCF_052327205.1 Somniosus microcephalus
AAGGTGCAGGACATCTCTGTCGGTAGCTGTGAGGATCACTGTGGCTCTAAACTTCTATGCCAGCGGCTCCTTTCAGGCCGCTACTGGGGACATTGCCAACATCTCACAGTTCGCGGTGCATTGCTGCATCCGTCAAGTGACTAATGCCCTCTTTAGAAGGAGACGGCAGTACATCTCCTTCCCAATGACCCCGGGCAAGCAGCGAGAGTGCGCAGAGGGCTTTGCAAGGATAGTGGGCTTCCCCATGGTGCAGGGCGCCATTGACTGCACGCATGTGGCTTTGCGGGCGCCTCTAGAGAATGCGGAGGATTTCTGCAACCGAAAGGGGTTCCATTCTTTGAATGTGCAGCTGGTCTGTGACCACCGACAGCTGATACTCGCTGTCAATGCCCACTTTCCAGGAAGCAGCCACGACGCCTTCATCCTGCGCCAGACTTCTGTAGCAGACCTTTTCAAGGCCCCGGCTCACCCAGAAGGCTGGCTTCTCGGGGACAAGGGCTATCCTCTGTACCCCTGGCTGATGACCCCGCTCCGTTCGCCCAGCACCCCTGCTGAAGAACGTTACAATGAGAGCCATCAAGCGACCAGGAACATCATTGAGCACACAATCGGCGTCCTGAAGCAACGGTTCCGCTGTCTGGACCATTCCGGAGGAGCCCTTCAGTACTCACCTGAGCGAGTCTCCCACTTCATGGTTGTGTGTTGCATGCTGCATAACCTGGCAATCCTCAGGACCCAGCCAATGCCACCAGACATTGAAGCACCAGCAGAGGAGGAGGAGGAGGAGCAGGAGGAGGAGGCGGAGGAGGAGGAGGAGGAAGAGCACCAAGACGGGAGGGAGGCACAAACTGCAAGGGCCGTCCATCAGAGGCTTATAGCAAGTCGCTTCTAGGCCCCTCTCAGGGAAGGCTTGCTGCCATTTCAAGAACATGAATGGAACCGCTCTGCTACCCCTAAGCCGGTCAAGGCAAAAATTTGTGCAAAGAACAGACATGGACATTGTGAATAAAGAAACTTATTTATTTAACAAAATGTGTATCCTTTCCGCATGACAAAGCAATGGCAACAAACAGCAAAACAAACAGACTGCCACATAACTGACTCTCACACCCTGGAGACTGTCCAAAACATAACTGGCTCTCACACCCTGGAGACTGTCCAAAACATAACTGGCTCTCACACCCTGGAGACTGCCCAAAACATAACTGTCTCTCACACCCTGGAGACAATGTGCAAAACATAACTGACTCTCACACCCTGGAGACTGTCCAAAACATAACCCCCTCTCACACCCTGGAGACTGTCCAAAACCTAACTGTCTCTCACACCCTGGAGACAATGTGCAAAACATAACCAACACTCAGACCAGCATCCTCGGCCTTGAATGAAACAAATAACAGAATTTAGCAGCACCTTCTACTTTTTTCCTCTCGATGGTGATCTGCTTCCCTTTTGGAATTGCCCCCTTCCTGCCCTGCAGCTCCTCCGTAATGGGACCCCAGTGGCTGCAGCAAGGCTGGGGGAGGCCTGCTGACTGTCCGAAACTAAGACCGCAGATGCTCTTGAGGAACGGCCTGGACCAGCTCTGGGCCTGGAGGGCCCGGCTGCTGACTGCTCCAACTCTGCATGGGCGGCAGCAGTCTGTCCTACAGGTGGTGGCAGCTGCAGTGGAGAAGTGCCAGTGGTGGCATCAGGAATGCTGTCATCCTGAGAGCGGACAGCAGCTCCCTGGTCAGCCGACACACTGGCACTCTGACGGGGCAGCACCGCATCATGCGCAGCAATCGGCTGGTGCACAGATTACTGGCCTGCTGTGGCGCGGTGAGGGCCCCGGGGAATCCTGCTCGATCCAGCGAGGGTGGCAGCAGTCAATTCTCGCGTGGCCTCAATCTGCGTCTGCATGAGACCAGCCAGTGACTGCGTGGCAGCACTCAGCACTTGCGTGGCAGGTGCCAGTGCTTCGCCGAAGCCCTGGAGAATCCTTGCCAGTGCTGCGCCAAAGTCCTGCACACTCCTTGCCTGTGCTGCGCCGAAGTCCTGGACACTCCTTGCCAGTGTCTCAATGGAGTCGGGCATCCTTGCCACTGCAGCCATGAGCTCAGTGTGCCTCAGCCCAGCCTGGGCGCTCATTTCTGCGAGGGCACGCACCTCTTCTGCGCTCTGTGCAGCAGCACTCGCGGCCCGACTCGCCCTCCAGGGAGACGCATGCCCCCGAGCTTCCCTACCCCCCTCGCATTGCTTCAGGCCGCTGGGTCCTGGAGCTGCATCCTCATCAGACCATTCCCCCCCACTCCCCTCTATGGAAGGCGTCTCCCCAGTCTGGAGATGGGCTGGATCGCCTGAGGGTGGAACGGATGGTCCGGCTTCCTCCTCCTCGTCGCCTCTGGAGTCACTCGCACTGGCAGCTTGAGGGCCCGCCTCCCGAGCTGGTGATGCAGCATCTGAAAGCAGGGAGGTTCAAGAGTGGCTTTAGCGAAAGGACAGGGTGGCAGCAAGGGGTGCATGAGTGCTGCAATGCTCTGAGTTGGCTCGAGAGTGAGAAAGCATGCTGGTGTGGGGAACAAGTGGAAGGAGAGAGGTCAAAAAGGTGATGACCTTACCATCGCTGTCCACAATGGGGTCAGCATCTCCAGAGGCGACAGGGCCACTCATCCGGCTTGCCACAATGCGGTGGACTCGCTCGTCCAGGTCTGTAAGGGTCTGCAGGTGAGGCCAGCCTCCTCCGGTCCGAAGCCGTTGCCTTCTGTTATTCGCCAGCTTGGCCTGCAAGAGAAAAGACAGGGTGTGATGAAACATGCTGCCCTGATCTGGCATGACATGCCTCCCATGGTCGAATAGCCTTTACATTATGCTGTCCTGATCTGGCATGACATGCCTCCCATGGTAGAATAGCCCTTACATAATGCACAGAGTTGAATGTGCGTGTGTGTTTCCAGAAAGGGCCATGGATGCTGGATGACAGCTGGCCATTGGGTCTTTGCACACCCTCTGGCCATAAAGTGAGGTGCAGATGGAGGGATGAAGATGATTCTGAAAAGGCACTCACCCTGACGACCCGAGTGAGGTCGTTGAACTTCTTCCTGCATTGCACAGGAGTCCTGGGAACCATGCTGCTGGAGGTGACTCTGTGGGAAACCTCCCTCCAAGCTCTGCGGTATTCGCTGTGTTGAGGCCTCCTGCCATTCTCCGGATACAGCACAGATCGCCTGCGCTCCACAGCACCAACCAGAGCATCCAATGCCCCCTCGCTGAAGCGCTGCGCTCTCTCCCTGGCTCTCTCCATATTGATGCAGTTTTGGATGCCACAGGTAGGTTGCCGCCGAGTTTGAGGCCTACAAGGCGCAGGGTGTGGCTGCAGATGATAATCGATCCGCCCCTTTAAGTGCTGGCCGGCACCAGCATGTCTGGGTGAAATCGATAATTGACAGCACCTGCGCTGTGCCCGCCCGTGGAGAAATTGCGTCGCGCCGCCGGGTTAGCGCCCTAAGACTATCGTGCAGCGCCTGATTTAGCGCCGCAAGCACCTTCAGGGGTGCAGCTACCCAATATCGCTCGAGGTGGCGATAAATTGCGTCTGGCGCTAAACTTTGCGCACCGCCAATACTAGCGCCCCAAACGGGGCGATACCGAATTTCTCCCCTACCTCTTTGACCAAGCTTTTGGTCACCTGCCCTAATTTATCCTTATGTGGATCGGAGTCAAATTTGTTGTCTTAAAATACTCCTGTGCAGCACCTTGGGACGTTTTACTACGTTAAAGGCGCTATATTAATACAAGTTGTGTTGTTGTTGTGTGCTTTCTGTGTCATAGCCAGGGTCAGCCCTTTTTATTTGCAGGACGGGCGTGGGGGGGGTAGGGAAGAGTTTTGGTATCTTCGGTATTTATTTAGGAATTGCCTTTATGCCATCACCCATGTCCCTGGGCCAGACGATCATAACTAGAAGTGTCCTAAGAAATTAAAATGCTGAGATTATGATTCGCCAAGGTAGCCGTTACCCAGATGTTGCACATTTCTGAAACCAGATCTGGGAATCACCCGCAGGATAGTGGCGGCTTTGTCAGTGGCTGTCAAGGTAATCGCCTCCTTCAGCTTTTACTCCACTCAGTCCCTTCAAGAAACTGTGGTAGGTTTCTCCCATCCTACAATGCACAGTTGCATTGAGCAGATGCCTTGTTTGCTTAGGCCAGTGAAGTCATCTACAACAACAGCAACTTGTATTTATATAGCACCTTTAACATAGTAAAAACGTCCCAAGGAGCTTCACAGGAGCGTTAGCAAACAAAATTTGACACCGAGCCACATAAGGAGATATTAGGGCAGATGTAGGTTTTAAGGGGCGTCTTAAAGGAGGAAAGAGAGGCGGAGAGGTTTAGGGAGAAAATTTCAGAGCTTAGGGGCTCGGCAGCTGAAGGCACGGCTGCCAATGGTGGAGCAATTAAAATCGGGGATGCGCAAGAGGCCAGAATTAGAGGAGCGCAGACATCTCGGAGGGTTGTAGGGCTGGAGGAGGTTACGTGGGTGGGTGGGTGATTGGCGGAATCTTTGCTGACATGGAACGGGTGGGCACCTAATGCTTGCACCTACCCGCCCCTTGCAAATGAGGTGCCGAGATCACTGCCTGATTAATTTCAGGCCCATCATCCCATCTGGAGATGCGATGAGGTTGGCTTGAGTGGCAAATAGCGAAATACAACTCCTCTCAGAAGGTTGAGGTTGCAGCACATTACTGAAGTGGGGAAGGTGGAACCTTCCTTTGTCCTGTGCTGTACCTGAACTGACAGTGCTGACAATGGAACCCCGATATTGGCCCAGAAATTCGGGTCTCCATGGGTGAGTACGCACGGGGTACTCACCTGTAAGCCCAATGGAAGTGCCGGTTTCCTGCATGCACTGCGCATGCGCGGGAAACCGGCACTTCCGTTCCCCTGAAAGAAGGGGTTAAGAGGTGGAACGCGTGCGCGGGAGAGGCAGCGCTTGCGCATCGAACTTATGTTTTTTTTGCAGGTTTTCCTGGGAGGGTAAGTCTCCAGAAGTTACACATATAAAAAGCAGTCGCAAGGCCTGCTTTTTACAAGGTAAGTGGTGAATTCATTAAAATTAAAACATTTTTTCCACAGGTTTATTATTTTTAAATACTTTAAAGAAAGGTAAGTTTATTTTTAGCCCCGTTAGAAAATGTAATTAATTTTTTCAAAAATTTAAATTATTGTTTAAAATAGTTATTTCATGTAATTTATAGTTTATTTTAAAAATGTGATGTTCTTTTTAAATTTATTTGAAGATTTAGTGATGTTTTGGGGCTTATAGTATTTATAGGTTTGACAGCCCTTCCTGTCAAACTTATGAATGGAGCATTCCCTGCTACCATTGGCTCTCCATGGCCCACGTGATCCCAGGGGACGCATCGAACTAACTGCGCCCCTGGGATACGCAAGCACTGCGCGCCAGCAGTTGGTGGAGGCCCAGGATCGCAATTCCATGGGGGCCCACAGCTCAACGGCCGGCGCGCTAGGTAAGTGCAGGTCGGGGGCTTACACCCGCGGGAAGCCCCCGACCCGAATTTCTGGGCCGATCCACCGGGCGGGAACAGGGTGGGTTCGGATTGGATGCCCGACTTACATCCCGCCCAGTTTTACTCTCCATTGACTTCA
Organism: Somniosus microcephalus; assembly: GCF_052327205.1. NCBI lineage: Eukaryota > Metazoa > Chordata > Chondrichthyes > Squaliformes > Somniosidae > Somniosus > Somniosus microcephalus. The sequence continues at coordinate 21,088,611 of NC_140988.1, forward strand.
TTGGCGGGGTGTAAAACAGATGTACGACCCGAACTGGGCTGGTCAGGTTTGAAGAGAAGCTGCGGTACCAGAAGAGGGCCTGTTACATTTCCCAGCATTCACTCTCTTTCTTTCTACGAGCACAAAAATATAACATAGCCTGCACATATTTCACAGCTAAAGCTGTAACTGACTCTAATTTTTCCTTCTAAATAATAAACCCCGACACAAATGATTCATCACTAATTAGGAAACAAGGCAAAAGAACCAGAGGTGAGGTGAGGAGACAGAGCTTTGCATTGGATTTCGGGTGAGACGTTAAACCGAGGCCCCGTCTGCCCTCTCAGGTGGACGTAAAAGATCCCATGGCACTATTATCGAAGAAGAGTAGGGGAGTTATCCCCGGTGTCCTGGCCAATATTTATCCCTCAACCAACATAACAAATACAGATTATCCAGTCATTATCACATTGCTGTTTGTGGGAGCTTGCTGTGCGCAAATTGGCTGCCGCGTTTCCCACATTGCAACAGTGACTGCACTTCAAAAGTACTTCATTGGCTGTAAAGCGCTTTGAGTCGTCCGGTGGTCATGAAAGACGCTATATAAATGCAAGTCTTTCTTTCTTCTTTCTTTCATGGTACACTGAAACACAACAACCAATGAATGGAAACATAGGAATAGGCCATTCAGCCCATCTGGCCAGTTCTGCCATTCAATTAAATCATGGCTGATCTGTACCTGAACTTCATTGTCCCACCTTTGTGTTATATCTCTTGATACCCTTACCTAACAAAAACCTATTGATCTCAGTTTTGAAAATTTCAATTGACCCAGAATCCACAGCCTTTTGGAGCAGAGAATTCTAGATTTCCACTGCCCTTTTGTATGAAGAAGTATTTCCCGATTTCACCTCTAAAAGGCCTAGCCCTAATTTTAAGGTGATGCCCCCTCGTTCTGGATTCCCCCAACCAGAGGAAATTGTTTCTCGGTGTCTACCCTATCGAATCCCTTTATCATTCTAAAGACCTTGATTTGATCACACCTCAACTGTGTAACTAAAGGGAACACAAGCCAAGTTTATGCAATGTGTCCTCATAATTTAACCCTTTAAGCCCTGGTATCATTCTGGTGAATCTCCACTATACACCCTCCAAGGCCAATACATCTTTCCCGAGATCCGGTGCCCAAAACTGGATGCAGTACTCCGGATAGGGGGTGGACCAAGGTTCTATACAGCTGAAGCATAACTTCCTCCCCTTTGTGTTTCAGCCTCCTTGAGATAAAGGACACCATTCCATTGGCCTTTTTGATTGCTCTTTGTACCTGGACACCCAAAATCCCTCTGCTCCTCCACACTTCCTAGTCTCTCGCCATTTAGGACATCTTTCCTTGGATCCAAATTGGATTTCAGTGAAGTATCTGAATGTTGAAAAACATTGACAGGATATTCAGATGTGTTTCTTTTTAAATGTTAGTGATACAGCAGCCGGGGCATGTAGCTGGTAGTGAGGGGACAGCATTCCCAAACAGAGTCCCGCTGCTGCTACAATGCCAGGCTGACAGAGTTAGAATGTAGGTCTTGCACCAGAATGTTGCCAAAGGTCATGCAACGTCAATACAAGGCCTGCAGTATAACAGGAGCATGGTTCTCATTTTTTGCGGAATTGTGTTTGATTTTTTTTCCTCGGCCCCAAATATTTACGGGTCGCGATCGCCGAAATTATGCGCCGATTGCGCCAACCGGTACCCTCCAGTTCTGACCACGCCACACTATGGGTTAGGGTTGGGGAAGGTCATGTAAATACCATTTGCGGGGAGAGGGGGGGAGGGCAAATAAATGTTGAAATCTTTGGCCTAGACAATCCCCCCTGCCCAAGTAAGGCCCACCTTTGTCCTTCAGGAGGTCAGTACGTCTCGTCTCACCTGGTGGTCCAGCTTCCATTCATATACTGAGGCCCAGGAAGTGGTGAGCCGGGCAAACTAATATTTGGACATCAACAAACACGTGCAGACTGTTCTCCTTTAAGAATTTAGGCCACCAATAGCCCAGCTGGAGCAAATGAGCAGAAATGTGACGGTCTCATCAAGAAGGACAAGTCTCGTGCTGTGTTAACGTGGTATGGTATAGCGTGATGGTGTGAGGCTTTCAGACCACGATGCTCCTTTATACTGTACGTTCCCGATCTCCATCCCGAGTCAGCCATGCAGCGCCTGACTGGAAAGGCGGGGTCACTCCCCCAGCCACAGGGAGGGAGAGATATAAGCACGGAGGATGCGTCATCTCAGAGCGTACCTGCGCAGTCACAAAGTGACACTGATAGATAGCCGGGAGCAGACTCGTAGCCTCTCGGTTGAGGAATACTGCGCGGTTTGTGGGAATCTAACACGGGAGGAAGTAAATAAATAAAAGTTTTCTTTTTTTTAAAAACGAACCAAAAAGAACCTAGTAACTCCCTAATTCAAAAGCACAGGGAGTAATTATAATAATTGCATTTAATCTCATCACCGATGAGTGGCAATGCTAGCTATCTATTTTTTAAAAAGTTGGTTCTATTGAAATAAGTTCTGGTTTAGAATTGCATTGAATTTTACAGCACCTAAACAGGTCAATCATCCCAACTGGTCTATGCCGGGGTTTATGCTCCGCACGAGCCTCCTCCCACCTTACTTCATCTCACCCTATCAGCATATCCTTCTATTCCTTTCTCGCTCATGTGTTTATCTCACTTCCCCTTAAATGCATCTGTGCTCTTCGCCTCAACTACCCCATGTGGTGGCAAGTTCCACATTCTCACCACTTTTTCAGAAAGGAGAGAGGAGCAGCACTGATGGACTTCTGACGTATATGTCCCTGTAACGCTATCCATAAATGTCTGGAACAAACAATCTAAACAGAATAGAAAATGCATGAGGCTCTTACTCTGCATGACCTTCAACTTTCGATGAGGTTTGATGAAGACGGATTAGGGTGTAATCCACATTGTCTGAAGAGGGGAAGATGAATCAGATGCCAATCTATCGGAGGTTTATCTTTTGCCGTGTTTGTTTCCTTTTGTTTCTTTTTTTTGTTTTGTTTCTGCGCCCGAGTGAAGTGCTCCTCTCCTATTGCTCTCATTCCATCCATCATGTCCCAATAGCGTCAGCGCCTCAATTCATCACTGCCTTGTGTTCATTAGAGCTCGCTCACTCTGACTCGTTCGGGTGCAGTCAGGTGTGGCGAAGTCGGCTGCGCAACCCAAGTCATTCTTGGATAGATTTTCAATCAAACTTGTCAGAGTTTTGCTTTTTGGTGTCAGCGGGTGAGAGATGAAATGATGTCCAAGGGCAAAATGACTGTCTTTGCTAATGGTTTACTTCCTCCCCCCCCTGCCAGCCCCGCCAGCCCCCCACCTCCCCACCTCCCCACCTCCACACACACACACTCCAAGTTCCCTTGGTTCCTCCTCTTCCTAGAAATGCACAGTACCAAACATCCATGTCGGTTAATAAAATAGGATGGTTTGGTCCCTGGACATTCCAGTAAGTCTTCCCCCCCACCCCCACTCCCCACACAAGAAGAACAGAGAGATGCCCCCACAGCCCCTTTACAAAATTCCGGCCTTAAATCTTCTATTTTCAGTTTTTCTCCTGCCCCCCCGCCCATTGTTGGTTTGGAGCGTCTGGTTCCTCTGGCAACCCAATGCTGGCTCCCTCCGAGTGCCGGGAAAACAGGGAGTCCCCGCCCTGGCCCAGCCCCCTCTCACGCTGATTGCCATATTTGTGACAAGCAGGGGCTCAGCCCCCTCACCCACACCCCCCCCTTCAACCCCCACCCCACAACATCCTATCAGATTTATCTGAATTAAGGCCGAAACACGGCAAATCAATGTCACTACTTTAAACACAATTGGCAAAATGGCATCTAGAGCCACTGATTCTCAAATGAGCCGTCATTCCTCGGTTTGGATCTTTCTGCACAACACTAGATCACAATTGGACGGATGGGAAATCAAAATAACCCCCAAATTGTTTAATTAAGCCCCTATCCAAAAAAACAGGACCAGCCAATCTAACTTATTCCACCGAGACCTGCTTCCAGAATCATTGCACATCTTTACAACAACACTAACAACTTGTATTGATATAGCGCCTTTAACGTAGGAAAACGCCCCGAGGAGACAAAAAAAATGGCACCGACTGTTTTATTTACGTGCACCGTGTATTAAAGATGGCTTTTGTTGCCCTCCAATGCTGTGTAACTAAAACGTACAGCCCTGCCAATGGGTGAATCAGCATAAAAGTCTGGCAATTGTTTTTTTAAATGACGTGGACAGTACAGCGCAATTATCGGAATTGCTCAGTAAGAGGCAATGTATCAAATCCCAGATGGAGCCATTTCCGAATAGGCACAGAGCAAATTGGCATAGCTTTTGTCATTGAACCAGTTCTCATTTTAAATCAGAATGCCAGCCTCAACGTGGCCATGAAGGCTAAATAACACAAAGTATTCCCAACGTACATTCATTCAGGCTCCATACACAGCCTGCTTAAATATTTCTGTGGTGTAGTTCCGATAGGTAAATGGGTGATATATATTTTTAAAGCGACAATCCAGAATGCACTACAAATATGTATTGCACCTTGTCCTGTGCAAAGCGATTAAAGCCACCAGTGCAAAGTAAATGGGCCTCAGTTTATAACACTTTGATATTGATGAATCTCCTAATTGCACTTACGCTAAGTGCATCCAATCCAGCGACTGGCATAATGGCTTGCAGGCCATAATGAATTTGATTTATGTGGTAATTTGCCTTAAGTGAGCCCCTTTGTGCAGCTAAGTGAGCATTTCCGAGCCGCAATGAATTTGTTACTGTGCTGGTTTCTACACAATATAATCGTTCTTTGGCTGCACGAGGCCCTTTGCCGACCACATCAAATTAATTTAATGCTTTAGCGGCAGTGCAAGAGTAACTTTATGCTGATTTGGTTGCAATGCTGTGAAATTCATAGAGAAAGCTAAAATTTATTCAGACAGGGCTTTAAAAAAAATGAGTTTCAGGATGTGGGTGTCGCTGGCAAGGCTGGCATTTATTGAGCAGCCCGAGTACAACGGTTTGGCTTGCGAGGCCACTTCAGAGTCAGCCATGTTGGTGTGGGACTGGAGTCACATATAGGCCTGACTGGGTAAGGACAGCAGATTCCCTTCCCTAAAAGGACATTATTCTATTCAATTCAATTCAATTCAATTTTATTTGTCATATATGCAGCAGACGTGTGTACTGCACAATGAAATGTTGATTTTTACGAGTCCTCCCAACATTGGAATAAATATGGCATAACAATGATAAAATACTAATAGAAATACAGTAATAATAAATAAAACAACATTAATAAATAATAATAAATTATACGTTCATGAGTCTTATGGCCTGGGGGTAGAAGCTGTTTCGAAACCTGCTGGTACGAGACAGTATGCTTCGGTATCTCTTACCGGACGGGAGCAGTGCGTGAATTAATTCATTAGTGAACCAGTTGGGTTTTTTAAGACAGTCCAATAGCTTCATGGTCACGTTTACTGATACCAGCTTTCTATTTCCAGATTTTTTTTAAACTGAATTCAAACTGGGTTATGAACACACATACACTGGATTATTAGTCCAGTAACATGCCCACTACACTACTGTGCCCATCTCAGTTTTAATGTATAGTGACTCCTGTGATGAAGTTATAGCCTGACCTCACAGTTAGGGATTCAGGTATCAGGTATTGTTGAGGTTCAAACGTGTGACTTCCTCACGGTGATAAAAAGCTCCCCCCTATTTACCCCCAGGCTGAATAATTGCCATAAACAATAGATTTGATGATTAACTACAGTGTTGCCATTTTGTGATCAGACTTTTCCTTTATTGCACCTTTTTCTTTCTGTACTGTGTAGTTATTTCTCTATATTGTTCTGTACGAACATACAAGATTGATGGGCAGGAAAAGACAAGCTGGATCCATGATGGCTGGAGCATCATGGCTAGACACTTTCCAACCACCTTCAAGGCGATTTAGACGAGTTGAGTGAGTGGGCAAATACATGGCAGATGCAGTATAACGTGGATAAATGTGAAGTTATCCACTTCGGTAGGAAAAACAGAAAGGCAGAGTATTATTTAAATGGTGATAGATTGGGAAATGCTGATGTATAAAGGGATCTGGGTGTCCTTGTACACCAGTCACTGAAAGCAAACATGCAGGTGCAGCAAGCAGTTAGGAAGGCAAATGGTATGTTGGCCTTCATTGCAAGAGGATTTGAGTACAGGGGCAAGGATGTCTTACTACAGTTATACAGGGCCTTGGTGAGACCACTCCTGGAGTACTGTGTGCAGTTTTGGTCTCCTTACCTAAGAAAGGATATGCTTGCCTTAGAGGGAGTGCAGCGAAGATTCACCAGGCTGATTCCTGGGATGGCAGGACTGTCGTATGAGGAGAGATTGGGTCGACTAGGCCTGTATTCACTAGCGTTTAGAAGAATGAGAGGGATCTCAGTGAAACGTATAAAAGTCTGACAGGGCTAGACAGACTGGATGCAGGGAAGATGTTTCCTCTGGCTGGGGGGGGGTCTAGAACGAGGGGTCACAGTCTCAGGATATGGGGTAGGACATTTAGGACTGAGATGAGGAGAAATGTCTTCACTCAGAGGGTGGTGAACCTGTGGAATTCTCTACCACAGAAGGCTGTGGAGACCAAGTCACTGAATATATTTAAGAAGGAGATAGATAGATTTCTAGACACAAAAGGCATCAAGGGGTATGGGGAGAGAGCGGGAATATGGTATTGAGATAGAGGATCAGCCAAGATCATATTAAATGGCGGAGCAGGCTCGAAGGGCCGAATGGCCTACTCCTGCTCCTATTTTTCTGTTTCTTTTCCATGTTTCTTCACCCCACCGCCCCACCACCCCACCCCCCCCAACTCTCCCCCCCCCCCCCCCGCCAATTACCACCCCCCCCCCCCCCGCCCATCCCCTCGCAGCCAATTGATCTCCTGGGAGAGGCAAAAAAACAGAACATCCCAGGGCCAATAAAGGAAAAAGTACTCAGGAAAATTCCCCTCAGGCAAACGAAACCAGTCCAGGAGATCACATGGACCAAGAGTTATATATAAAGGCACTTACCTTCTATGTGGTGCAATCTCTGCCCTAGTCAAGAACCACGGTGTCCAGCTCCCTGTTCAAGACTTGCAGAGTGTCAGCACACACTGCACAAGCTGGCAACGGCATTCCAGAGACTCTCAATTTTCTGGGAAAAGATCCACCTAACATCCAGTCTATTCCTACTCTTGCATAGTTTAAACTCGTCTTCCCTGGTCCTCCCCAATCTGTCAAACTGGAACAATCTCTCAATAGGCACGCTATCCAGCCCTTTCATTATTTTGTATCATTATCAGGTTGCCTCCAAGTCTTTGCTGCTCTAAAGTAAACAGACCAAGGTCCTTAAGCCTATATGAGTAGCTGAGGATCTTAAAAAAAAGACTTGCATTTATATAGCGCCTTTCACAACCTCAGGATGTCCCAAAGCACTTTACAGCCAATGAAGTACTTTTCTGAAGTGCAGTCCCTGTTGTAGCCAATTCTGCACACAGCAAGCTCCCACAAACAGCAGTGTGATAAATGACCAGATAATCCGTTTTTAATGATGTTGATTGAGGGATAAATATTGGCTATGACACCAGGGATAACTCCCCTGCTCTTCTTTGAAATAGTGCCGTGGGATCTTTTATGTCCACCTGAGAGAGCAGGCGGGGCCTCGGTTTAACATCTCCTCCGAAAGACGGCACCTCCGACAGTGCCGCGCTCCACTGGGAGCACCAGCTAGATTTTTGTGTTCAAGACTCGCGGAGTGGGAACTTGAACCCACAACCTTCTGACTCAGAGGCAAGAGTGCGACCCACTGAGCCACAGCTGACACTTTAAGCTAGGAATCATTCTCACAGCTCTTCTCTGGACCTTTCCTAAGGCCATTACGTCACCCACCATGTGGGGCGACCGAAACTGGGCTCAGTACTCCAGGTGCAGTCTGATCAGCACCCTGTATAGTGACAGAACGGTGTCCTTCGATTTATACTGAATGGTTCCATTAATACAACCCAATACCCAGTTAGCTTTAGCTACACCTTCTCTACATTGGTATACAAACAAGGTACGTACACTACAACGGTATGGAAAAAATCCTCTTTTAGAGGTTAATACTCAATTGTGCATACACAAGAAAGATTTGATCCAACATTATTGGGCAATAAAGTACTCCCGGGGGTAGATCTTGACTTTGTGCGATAGTGCAAAATGGGTGATAGCGAGTGGGCAGTTCCCATTTTGAATTTCTCCCCATTTTTATATTTCCATTGAAATCCTTTTCGGTTTGGGCCTCATTTAAATGACACCAGCTGGCTGCGGGGTCCAAATGGGCAGCTTGCTGGTTGTGGGAGGGTAGGAAACTGGGCGGCCGGCTGGTCCTGAGCGGCCTCCAGCGGATCCCTTACTCCTGGTTAGGTCACTCAGCGCCTGGTACAAATAGGGGAAGCAATAGATGCTTTTTTGCATCTATATGAATAGAGGTCAAAAGAAAACCCTGGTCCACTAAGATTGATAGTGGAAAATTAAAATCGGAAAATAAGGAAGTGGCAGAGTTTTTAAATGCCAATTTTGCATCTATCCCTGCAGCAGAAGAAGGTGGGGATTTTTTTTTAAGTCAGAGGGGGGGGAATTTGAACCTAAAAAAAGGGTGGATTTGGAGCATGGAGTTAGTTAAATAGTTAAAAATGAGATTCCTGACCTGAGCAAGCCTCCAACCCGCTCACTTCCCGTTTTAACAGAGGTGGGACGGGAAGCAGGATGGGGCGGCCAGCCAACCCGCTCCCAGGAGGCGGGACATCAATTTAAATATTATAATGAGGCTGCAAGCTTCATTTTTTAACTTGCATTTGGTTTTTCACTCTATCTGGACGGGTTTTACACACTTTGCAAAACTCGGCAGTTACAGCTAGGTGGGGACTGCTGAATCCAGGAGGTAAGTACCTTTATACCTACCTCCTGGATCCAGGGTCCCTGCCTAGCCCATCCCCGCGATCAGAGACCCCATTACGAGGCCTCCGATCGCCTTCCCAGTCTACACCCCCACCCCCCCGACCCCCACCCACCGATCAGAGACCCTCTTACGAGGCCTCCGATCGCCTTCGCAGTCTACACCCCCACATCACCCCACCCCCACCCACCAATCAGCCTGAGGCCAGCCACGATCTTCTCTCCGCCGCCCCCCCCCAACAATCCTCCACTGGCCAGCCACAATCTTCCCTTCACCCCCAACACTACCCGATCATCCGACCCCGATCCTCTCTACCCCCAACCCCACTGATCTTCTGTCCGACCACCCGATCCTCTGAATGACCCAGCCCGACCCCCAATCTTCTGACCAACCCCATAACTTCTGCCCGCCCCCCCCGATCCACTGCCCGACCCCCTCCCCCCCCGATCCACTTAACGGCCCGGCCCCCACACAAACTCTCCCTCCCTCCTCTGTGCAGCCTAGTGCTGCAGGCCTACCCAACCGCAGCCAGCCAGCCTCTCAATCTGGCTGGCTGGGGGCGGGAAACCTGGGCCTCACATGCAAATCAGGCCCTGCCATTAAAGTTGGCAGGGGTTGCGGGACACCCGGCCTCCCGGGATTACCGACCACCTTGGAGCCCCACCACCCCTAACTCACCTTCCTCCTTAAAATCCAGCCCAGACTTCTGATTTCCAGAGAATATAAATGCAAGTAGGTATAACCGGAACTAATTACTAAAAGGTTAGATGCTTTTTATGTATACACGGCACCAGCCACCATACATCCCTGAATTTTAAAGGACATCGAAATGAGTGAAGCTTTAGGAAGAAAAAGTTGGTAATTTTATTTTGCCCCATTCATCTATATCTTGATCCAACACTGCCATTCTGAGTTTAAAGTGCATGTGAGTTCTGAACATCAGAATCCTGTACAGTTAACCAAAGACAGGTAGCAATCTATCAGTAATGTAATTCCCCATTCATATGTTAGATTATGCAGATGAACAATTTTACAACTGAGGCAATTATATATTTTTTTAAAAGGGGGAACTGTCGCTACTGTGGCCAAATACAACCTCACTACACGATCGTTAAAGATCATCGCTACAACATAGAATCAGATGAATGCGATTTTGTAAAGCAAATGTTGGTCTTTGTAAGCAACTGAATGTTCCAAGCAATGACCAGTATAACAGGATTCCGCTGTATTGATCAGGATTCCATTGGGAGCATGTGCTTGTCCTTGACATATAGAGTGGGGCGACAAAGGACTTAAATGTTGAAAAGATGGTAGGAGACTTCTCAATGGGAAAGAGGAGAATTTGAGCTAACCAAATTGTGGTTTTCAAAACTATGAAGACAATTGATAAAATCGATCCAGACAAAATGCTCATGAATGCAGGTTTCAAAAGCTAGCGAGCACATTACTGAATATTAAGAGTGAATAGAGAATTGAAGCACAACTATTTCACAAATGGATAATAAGCATTTGGAACAAATTACCAGGAAAAAAACCATTGAAGCAAATGGTATAGAGTGAACAAAGAGTGAAATTATGTGACGGGATTCTAACGTACATTTAATGTGTTCCTCTAAAATTCCTCTCTGCTATTTTAGCAAAGACCATTAACACATTTAAATTTTAAAGTATTTCTACATTAATATCACATGGAAGAATTTCGGGACCAATTTGCTTCTGCAGAAATAGGGATATGATGAGAAGGGTGGAAATTGGGATTGAAATCAATCAGAATAAAGGGTTGTTGCACCAAATGGCCTTTTGCTAAACTTTCCTTTCTACCTAAGGGGTATATTTACTGACTGGCACCATTTCTTTATGAACAATTAATGTGCCCGGGCAGATTTTTCTGTGTAATTTTTTACCATGGCTTAACGCCTGCATTAAAAAAAATGCAGAGTATTTTAGTATGAGCGTCTTAAATATTTTGATGGGAACAGCGTCAGTCAGAAAATATACCTTAATATTCCACACTTTGGCGGACATTTATTTGTCAACAAGCACAGATCAGCTTGTGTCTGCTTGGTTCAATGAGAACACTTCCCTCTGAGTAAGAAGATATGCATGGGTTTAAGCCCCACTCTAGGATATGAGCACATAATCTAGGCTGACACTCCAGTTGCAGCGCTGAGGGAGTGCTGCACTGTCGGAGGTGCCATCTTTCGGATGAGTCATTAAACCGAGGCCACGTCTGTCCTCTCAGGTGGAAGTAAAAGATCCCATGGCATTATTCACTGGGGCGTTCTCCTGGTTCACTGGCCGACATTTATCCCTTAAATAACATCACCAAAATAGGTTATCTAGTCACTTATCTCTTGCTATTTATAGGATCTTGCTTTATGCAAATGTCTGCTTCATTTGCATACAAAACAATAGTGTGCATACTTCATTGGCTGTGAAGCAGTTTAGGACTTATTGCGGATGGGAAAGTCACTATATAAATGCAAGCTCTTTCCCTCTTTTCAATCCATATTTTGTTTTTTACCAATTTATAAAATCATAGAATGGTTACAGCACAGAAGGAGGCCATTCAGCCCGTCGAGCCCAAGCCGGCTCTCTGCAAGAGTACTTCAGCCAGTCCCACTCCCCCGCCCTTTCCCCGTAGCCCTGCAATTTTTTTTCCTTCAGGTACCTTTTCTGGCTGTGCATTCCAGATCCTAACCACTCGCTGCGTAAAAAAGTTTCCCCTCATGTCGCCTTTGGTTCTTTTGCCAATCACCTTAAATCTGTGTCCTCTGGTTCCCTCCATCTACTTTGTATATAGATATGGATTTGATTCTGATTTCTATTTAGTTCCTTCAATCTTGAATTATTTTTAAGGCCTAAGATATCATTTTTTTTCTGACAAAAACCCGCAAGAGAGAATAGAAATGGCACTGGGTTAACTGGAGATATTCAGATTTGCGAAGGGATGAATTGGATTTTGTACTGCTATGAGAAATAATGCAGCACATTAAATTTGATTATCCAGGTAGGCCAAATTGAAAACTGTCAAGGATCCATTGTACAGACTATTCCTATACCAATAAAGCTCCCAGCAAATTGCATTCCTTTCAGTTTAACATTTCTCCTTAAACTGCTCAATTTTTTCCCCCAGGCATTCAACATATGCATGCATGAATAAGCTATACTGCACCTACTGGCTATTTTCTGACACCAGTCGTAATCTTGTTCCTTTTTCACATTTTGAACAAGAAGTATGTAAGATGTTTCTTGGGCCATGGTTTGCCACAGAGTACGTTCTATATTACAGACTTCATAACACCTACAGCATCAATTAATACTGCCCATTCACACGGCATGATAGTCGGACAAGAGCAGAGCCACATGTGTGTATATATTTTATGTGTTTACATGTGTGTAGGTGTATGTGTATGTAAATTTGTGTGTGTGTGTGCTTGAATATGTATAATTGTGTGTGTATGTATAGCTATATGCGTATGTTGGTGTATGTGAATATATATGTATCATTGTGAATGTGTGTGTCCGTATGTGTAAATGTGTGTGTGTATATGTATATAATTTACATTTATATTTATTGCGGAGAAAGATAGTGATGAAGATGACACAGGTTAGCATTGAAGGGCCTTCCTGCAGGCGGTTACTTTTTTTTAAATATTCGTTCATGGGATGTGGGCATCACTGGCAAGACCAGCATTTATTGCCCATCCCTAGTTTCCCTTGAGAAACATAGAAACATAGAAGATAGGAGCAGGAGTAGGCCATTCGACCCCTCGAGCCTGCTCCGCCATCCAATAAGATCATGGCTGATCATCCAAATTCAGTAATAACAACAGAAAATGCTGGAAAAACTCAGCAGGCCAGGCAACATCCGTGGAGAGAAATTAGAGTCGACGTTTCGGGTCGAAACCCTTTTTCAAAGCTGGAAAGGAAATGAAATAGATCGAAGGCAGGGCTGCGATAGAACAAAAGAAGTAAAGAGACATTAAGAGGTATTGGGTTCACTCGAAACGTCGACTCCAATTTCTCTCCACGGATGTTGCCAGGCCTGCTGAGTTTTTCCAGCATTTTCTGTTGTTATTTCGGATTTCCAGCATCTGCAGTATTTTGCTATCATCCAAATTCAGTATCCTGTTCCTGCCTTCTCTCCATATCCCTTGATCCCTTTTGCCTTAAGAAATATATCCAACTCCTTCTTGAATATATTTAATGAATTGGCCTCTACTGCCGCCTTTGGCAGAGAATTCCACAGGTTCACCACTCTCTGGGTGAAGAAATTCCTCCTCATCTCTGTCCTAAATGGCTTACCCCTTATCCTTAGACTGTGACCCCTGGTTCTGGACTCCCCGACCATCGGGAACATCCTTCCAGCATCTAGTCTGTCTAGTCATGTTAGAATTGTATAAGTTTCGATGAGATCCCCTCTCATTCTTCTAAACTCCAGCGAGTACAAGCCCAATCGACCCAATCTCTCCTCATACGTCATTCCTGCCATCCCAGGTATCAGCCTGGTGAATCTTCGCTGCACTCCTTCCATGGCAAGAACATCCTTCCTCAGATAAAGCGACCAAAACTGCACACAATACTCAAGATGTGGTCTCATCAAGGCCCTGTACAACTGCAGCAAGACATCTGGTTCTGGGGAGGTGGGACCAGTTCAAACTGGACGGTTTGCTCCTGGGCAGGGCTGGGACCGATGTCCTAGGGGGAGTGTTTGCTGGTGTTCTGGGGGAGGGTTTAAACTAAAATGGCAGGGGGTTGGGAACCTGAGTAGGGGGACAGAGGAAAAGGAAACAAGGATAAAAGCAAAAAATAGGAAGGAGAAAACAAAAGTGACAGGCAGAGAAATCAAGGGTTTAAATCAAACATGGCCACATTAAATAATAATTCTAAAAGTTCTAAGAGCGTTAAAAAAACAAGCCTGAAGGCTTTGGGCTAGATTTTCAGTTGCTTGCGCCAGCAGTTAGCGCCTTAAGAGAAGTGATTTTCGGGCGCTATGCGTGTAGCGCCTGGGCGCAGCGCAGTTTGCGCCCCGCCCCAAATTAAGTTGCCCGTTAGCGTCGGCGCAAAGTTTAGCGGCCGCCCGGATGCGCGCGCAGAAAATGACGTCACATCCTCGTGCAACGCCCTTTGGCCGCCCCGAATCCAAACTTCAGTCGGACCGCCCGATTGTGCGGCTGGCGTCCAGTGCGTTTGTAAAATGGAACGCAACACACCCTGGGGAGCGCAAATTAAAGGGCCCTCCTCCTGCACTATAATGGAAGGAACCAGTGTGTTGTGAATGGTGTATTTATGTTTCCAGACTCCTCCTCCTCCTCCTCCTCCTCCTCCTCCTCCTCCTCCTCCTCCTCCTCCTCCTCCTCCTCCTCCTCCTCCTCCTCCTCCTCCTCCTCCTCCTCCTCCTCCGTCTTTTCCCCCCCAGACTCTGCCTTTGCAAATAAACACATGCACCCTTCCCCTTTAAGAGCTCACTGGCACCAGAGTGTCTGCCGTGCGCAGCGCTCTGCACCGCCGGCTTAGCACCTAAAGATAGTAGTGGAACGCCTCTTTTAGCGCTCCACCAACCTCTTAGGGCGAAGCCACTGAATTTCCGGCAACGGGGCGCTACTTTGGGGCGGGCGCTAACTTCGGGCGGGCGCTAAGGTTAGCGCCCCAAAACTGTCTATACTGAAAATCTAGGCCTTTGTGTCTTAATGTGAGGAGCATTCGTAATAAGGTGGATGAATTAGCTGTGCAAATAGTGGTAAACAAATATGATATGATTGGGATTACGGAAACATGGCTCCAGGGTGGCCAAGGCTGGGAACTCAACATCCAGGGGTATTCAATATTCAGGAAAGATAGGCAAAAAGGAAAAGGAGGTGGGGTAGCATTGCTGGTTAAAGAGGGGATTAACACAATTGAAAGGAAAGATATTAGCTCTGATGATGTGGAATCTGTATGGGTAGAACTGAGAAATACCAAGGGGCAGAAAACGTTAGTGGGAGTGGTATATAGACCTCCAAACAGTAATGCGGAGGTTGGGGATGGCATTAAATGGGAAATTAGAGAAGCGTACAATAAGGGCACAGCAGTTATCATGGGTGACTTAAATCTACATATAGATTGGGCTAACCAAATTAGTAACAATACTGTGGAGGAGGAATTCCTGGAGTGTATACGGGATGGTTTCCTGGACCAATATGTCGAGGAACCAACTAGAGATCAGGCCATCTTAGACTGGGTATTATGTAATGAGAAAGGATTAATTAGCAATCTTGTTGTGCGAGGCCCCTTGGGGAAGAGCGATCATAATATGATAGAATTCTTCATTAAGATGGAGAGTGAAATAGTTGACTCAGAGACTAGGGTCCTGAATTTAAATAAAGGAGACTACGACGGTATGAGGTGCGAGTTGGGTAGGATTGATTGGGGAATGTCACTCAAAGGGTTGACGGTGGATGGGCAATGGCAAACATTCAAAGATCGCATGGATGAACTACAGAATTTGTTCATCCCAGTTTGGCATAAAAATAAAACAAAAAAGGTGACTCAACCGTGGCTAACAAGGGAAATTAGGGATAGCATAAGATCCAAGGAGAGGACATATAAGTTGGCCAGAAAAAGCAGTAAACCTGAGGATTGGGAGCAGTTTAGGATCCAACAAAGGAGGACAAAGGGATTAATTAAGAGGGGGGAAATAGAGTATGAGAGTAAGCTTGCAGGGAACATAAAAACTGACTGTAAAAGCTTTTATAGATATGTGAAGAGAAAAAGATTGGTGAAGTCAAACGTAGGTCCCTTGCAGTCAGAATCAGGGGAATTTATAATGGCGAACAAAGAAATGGCAGACCAATTAAATACATACTTTGGTACTGTCTTCACAAAGGAGGACACAAATAACCTCCCAAAGATGTCGGGGAACATAGGGTCTAATGAAAGGGAGGAACTGATAGAAATCAGTATTTGTAGGGAAATGGTATTAGGGAAATTGATGGGATTGAGGGCCGATAAATCCCCAGGGCCTGATAATCTACATCCTAGAGTACTTAAGGAAGTGGCCCTAGAAATATTAGATGCATTGCTGGTCATCTTCCAAAATTCGATAGAATCTGGAGCAGTACCCATGGATTGGCGGGTAGCTAATGATACCCCACTGTTCAAAAAGGGTGGTAGAGAGAAAACAGGGAATTACAGACCGGTAAGCCTGACATCGGTAGTGGGGAAAATGCTAGAGTCCATTATAAAGGATGTAATAGCAGAGCACTTGGAAAAAGTTACCGGATCGGACAAAGCCAACATGGATTTACAAAAGGTAAATCGTGCTTGACTAATCTACTGGAATTTTTTGAGGATGTAACTGGTAAAATAGATAAGGGAGAACCAGTGGATGTGGTGTATTTGGATTTTCAAAAGGCTTTCGATAAGGTCCCACATAAGAGATTAGCATGTAAAATTAAGGCACATGGGATTGGGGGCAAGGTATTGACATGGATAGAGAACTGGTTGGCAGGCAGAAAGCAAAGAGTTGGAATAAATGGCTCTTTTTCCGAGTGGCAGGCAGTGACTAGTGGGGTATCACAGGGATCGGTCCTTGGACCCCAGCTATTCACAATATATATTAATGATCTGGACAAGGGAACTAGATGTAATATCTCCAAGAAGATGGTGGTGAGCCACCTTCTTGAACTGCTGCAGTCCGTGAGGTGAAGGTACTTCCACAGTGCTGTTAGGGAAGGAGTTCCAGGATTTTGACCCAGTGACGATGAAGGAACGGCGATACATTTCCAAGTCAGGATAGTGTGTGACTTGGAGGAGAACTTGGAGGTGGTGGTGTTCCGATGCGCCTGCTGCCCTTGTCCTTCTAGGTGGTAGAGTTTGCGGGTTTGGGAGGTGCTGCCGAAGAAGCCTTGGCGAGTTGCTGCAGTGCATCGTGTAGATGATACACACTGCAACCATGGATAGTGGGGTTGCTGGGTTCCTCCAAGAAACACATAAGATTCCCCCCCCCCCACCCCCCTTTAAAAGGATCCTGTCCAAAATATATATTTAACATTTTTTTACCTCTTTCTTGTCAGGGTTCTAGGCCTCAATTATGACCCAAACCATCAGGGGGCGCAGTAGGTGGAGGTGGCATGAGGGGAATGCGAACAACAAGGGGATGGAGTGGGACAGTGGAGCTGAGGTCGAAGTTCAGCCATGATCTTACTGAATGGCGGAGCAGGCTCAAGGGGCCGCATGGCCTATTTCTGCTGCTGTTTCTTATGTATTTTCTTATGTAACACACACTGTGCAAGACCTTCAAAAATGAGCCAAATTTCCAGCTCTGAACTTGGTGCCCTTAGGTTAAATTATACAATTTAATCAGTCCACCACCACTGAATCGGCCCTCTAGTCTCCTGCTGTTGACATCTTCCGAAGCCTAGCCAGTGTTTAAATGGTTGAAGCAAATGCTTAATGTGATTACTTACTTCTAAAATACTGCTGGAACTATCACTGTTGGAAGCAACTTGCATACCCGACAGTTCTTTAACCATAAGCTGGCTCATCCTCAGTGATTTTGCAAAGAAAATGAAATCATTGTTGAATGACGGGATTTTATTTATTTTTATGTTTTATTGTCAGTTTGTTGATCAGCAAGTTGAATAAGAATTATTGAAACAACCCAGAGTAGGTGCGACTTTAAATCTAAAGAAAACAACATTTTGATGGCCTTTTAAAAATTATCTCGGGCAATTTAAAGATACCTGTTAGTGGATAAAATAATAAAATGATTACAGCAGATTTGAACTGAATTATATTTAAGTGTGGGACCTAGAATTCACAGCTCTTTCTTTCCCTTCTGCCTCTTAAGCTGTTGTTCTCAGTTCAGGTTAGATGCTGAAATGAACTTGTGTTCACGCTCCTTATTCTAAGCTTCATGTTCATGAGCATTTTACAAAAACATTAAACCAAGAGGCTATCCAGGGATGAGGAGTTATGTGGAGAGACTAGAGAAGCTGGGATTGTTCTCCTTAGAGCAGAGAAGGTGAAGGGGAGATTCAATATGGATGTTCAAAATTAGGAGGGATTTTGATTGAGTAAATAAGGGAGAAACTGTTTCCACTGGCAGAGGGGTTGGTAACCAGAGGACACAGGTTTAAGACATTTAAAAAAAAAATTATTTGTTCATGGGACGTGGGCGTCGCTGGCAAGGCCAGCATTTATTGCCCATCCCTAATTGCCCTTGAGAAGGTGGTGGTGAGCCACCTTCTTGAACTGCTGCAGTCCATGTGGTGAAGGTACTCCCTGATAGGGAGGGAGTTCCAGGATTTTGACCCAGCGATGATGAAGCAACGGTGATATATTTCCAAGTCAGGATAGTGTGTGACTTGGAGGAGAACTTGGAGGTGGTGGTGTTCCCATGCGCCTGCTGTCCTTGTCCTTCTAGGTGGTAGAGCTCGCAGGTTTGGGAGGTGCTGCTGAAGAAGCCTTGGAGAGTTGCTGCAGTGCATCTTGTAGATGGTACACACTGCAGCCATGGTGCACCGGTGGTGGAGGGAGTGAATGTGTAAGATGGTGGATGGGGTGCCAATCAAGCGGGCTGCTTTGTCCTGGATGGTGTCGAGCTTCATGAGTGTTGTTGGAGCTGCACTCATCCAGGCAAGTGGAGAGTATTCCATCACACTCCTGACTTGTACCTTGTAGATGGTGGAAAGGCTTTGGGGAGTCAGGAGGTGAGACACTCACCGTAGAATACTCAGCCTCTGACCTGCTCTTGTTGCCACAGTATTTATGTGGCTGGTCCAGTTATGATTCTGGCCAATGGTGACCCCCAGGATATTGATGGTAGGGGATTCGATGATTGGGAATAATATCAGATTTTGTTAACAAATTTAGTGGCAGAATTGACCTCTTCTCACAATGCAGAGTTAAAGCATTCTAGGATCATAGAAACATTGAATAACACAGCACAGAGAGAGGCCATTTAGCCCCTTGTGCCTGTGCCGGCTCTTTGACAGAGCTAGGCAATAAATTCCCCTCCCTTGCTCTTCCCCCCATCACCCTGAAAATTATTCCTTTTCAAAATTCCCTTTTGAAAGTTACAATTGAATCTGCTTCCACCACCCTTTCAGGCAGTGAATTCCAGATCACAACGATGAAAGTGCTGAGAAATGTCAATGCCTTATTAATAACAGGACACTCTCCATCTCTATCTCTCTCATGAGGGGAGGGGGGTTTGCTTACAATAATCCATTACTGATACTAGCTTTTTATTCCAGATTTATTTAATTAACTGAATTTAAATTCCACAGCTTCCGCGGTGGGATTCGAATTCACATTGCTGGATTATTCATCCAGGCCTTTGAATTATTAGTCCAGTAACATAACCATTATGCTACTGTTCCATTATGTTGCACAAATCATAGAATCATAGAATGGTTACAGCACAGAAAGAGGCCATTCGTTCCGTTGAGCCCGTGCCGGCTCTCTGCAAGAGCCCTTCAGCTATTTCCACTCCCCTGCCCTTTCCTTGTAGCCCTGCAAATGTTTTTTCCTTCAGGTACTTAGCCAATTCCCTTTTGAAAGCCACGATTGAGTCTGCCTCCACCATCCTTTCAGGCAGTGAATTCCAGATCACAACGATGAAAGTGCTGAGAAATGTCAATGCCTTATTAATAACAGGACACTCTCCATCTCTATCTCTCTCGGGAGGGGAGGGGGGTTTGCTTCCTGTCGACATTCACAGAGTCAGGGGATGGGGCTAGGAGAAATGCTTTATGGCTCCTTGGTTGGGGGGGCGGTATATCTGGGTACTCCTCCAGCAGAAGAGGTTGCATACAGAGTGGTGTAAGTAGCTGGCCAGAGGTCGGGGAGAGGCAGAGGGTGGTGGATAGTGGGGTTGCTGGGTTCCTCCAAGAAACACATAAGATTCTCCCCCACGCCCCCCTTTATGAGGATCCTGTCCAAATTATATATTTAACATATTTTTACCTCCTTCTCGTTGGGGTTCTAGGCCTCAATTACGACCCAAACCACCAGGGGGAGCAGTAGGTGGAGGTGGCATGAGGGGAATGGGAACAACAAGGGGATGGAGTGGGACAGTGGAGCCGAGGTCGAAGATCAGCCATGATCTTATTGAATGGCGGAGCAGGCTCAAGGGGCCGTATGGCCTATTCCTGCTGCTGTTTCTTATGTATTTTCTTATGTAACACACACTGTGCAAGACCTTCAAAAATGAGCAAAATTTCCAGCTCTGAGCTTGGTGCCCTTAAGTTAAATTATACAATGTAATCAGTCCACCATCGCCGAATCGGCCCTCTAGTCTCCTGCTGTTGACATCTTCCGAAGCCTAGCCAGTGTTTAAATGATTGAAAGAAATGCTTTGTTAGATCTGTTAATTTCAGTGGACCACACTAATCTGAGGTCAACGCACTAAAATAAAAGATTTTGAGTCCGGTGGTAGGTTTTAAATAGTCGATTTATTGCAGCACTGACTTACATGTTTGACTGTTCTTTGTTGTACTAACAGCATGTTCAAAATGGCTGGTTTTTATACAGCAGCAGATCACAGCAAATGTACCCACCCCCTTTATTACCATTGGCTCAACAGCATGCATGCAGAGCCATGGTTGGTTCAACTGCATCGGCCGATCTGACATTATCACACTGATTAGATCTCTGGTACATCACTCATTCCTTTGTTCTCTAGCAAGCAGTCTTCCACGTGATCTTGTTCTCAATTTAAGCATAATCAGCACTTTCATTGTTAGTTTAATCATATTAAAATCTATGTTATTAAAAGATATATATATTCCCTAACACTCCCCCCTTTGATTCTTTCGAAAATTGAATCATAAAAATAAAGAGTCAGCTTAAAAATATAATCAATCATTGCTGTGTTTTGCCACTGTCCGGATCAGTGGCTCTGCACAAATTTACATCAACCAGGATTTTACGTGGCCACAGTAAAAGCCCAGTTTTAACAGCTTAGTTGATTTCATGATCTTAAATTAATTAGTGCGTCTTAAAAGGAAAAATACACTCAGGTAAAAATTAAAAAGTAAAAAAGGTAGAAAAATTATAAAAAGTAGAAAAGGTACAAAACAATCTAGCAGCTAAATATAACATGCCCCTTTAAGATGTAAAAACAGTCTGCGGTGAACTGCAAGGCGTCTTGCCTGTGGGGCAGCAGCCGCCTGGTGGCAAGCACATTTAATCAACAGAAACACACAATTTGATCCCCATCCTATTGTACAAGGCCTCCCTCTTATCTTTCTGAGGAATGTTTTGTCAAGATTCTTCAAGGGCATTTTATGGCTTCGTGGCTCCTTGTTATCTAGCAGGTGCTATCCTCCCTGTTTCCTTGCATTTTACCATTCCCTTATCATTTCTATTTGTCTTTTGATGCTTGATATTCGACCTTGCTGGCATTTATGCTCTCTTTTTCCGCTTGCCTGTTGTCAGCCTCTGTTCTAAGAATTAAAACCCATCTTTGAATCTAACAGCTATTTCTTGCAATTCCCTTCTTTGAGAAGGAAATATCCTTATTGACTTTTCACAATCGGCTCTTGACTAATCTAGCTAGCTCTTATTGCTCTCTCAACTTGGGTGTTAGTTAGTAGGGAGTCTTGAAGATTTCTCCCTTCCTTACAGTCCATTCCTTTGAGGGGGAGGAGCAACCTCTGACCCCTTACTCAAATTCAATTCACTGTTCCGGTTTTCCAATTCTGCCCCGCCTGGGGTCTCCTCTGTTTCTTCTATCTTTCCTGATGTTACCCCACCTGGGGTCGCCTCTACATTACTTCGGATCTTCTCTTTCGGTGTGTTCAATTAATTTGTTAGTGCTAGTCAGTCATGGGCATGAGTACCCAATTGGCTTATGTATCAAAGTCTTACTACACACATTACATATATCAAATACACTATCATTACAAGTTGGATAACTACCAGAGCATGTGAAATAATATGAGCCTAAGGGTGTGCTGATGTATTAAGCCCAATATCCCACCAATGTGAGTTGTCCCCTATGCTGTCAATTTCAATATCTATTCTCGAGTTGTCTTGCTCCAAAACATAAAAATGCTTTAGGGAGGAGTTCAGTCGCATCATGAGCTCACTGAAACCCACAAACAACAGGGGAATGTCATATCCGAGTATCCGAATTGTGCCACATAATTGTGTAGCTCATACTTAAAAACGTGTTGGTTGATGGGACAGGTCCTGTTAGACCCATAAAGCATGGTAATTGCAATAGTCGTGACACAGGAGGCACCACCAAAATCATCTCATATTGGATTCGTACTGGTTTTTCCCACGCTCTGTTACCTACAAAACACAATTATTACAGTCACAGTTAAATTCAGTCTTACAATCATTTCAAGCGACATTACAGTTTAACATCTAATCAACAAATCATGGATTTAAAAGATCCTCCAGATCTCTTTTACTCGTATCCATCTTGTAGATAATTCTTTACTAAACATGATTTCTCCTTGGCCCTCAATTGTACCAATCTAGATTCCATGTAACTCTCCACTTCAACTTCAATTTCAATCCCTCTAACAGGTACCAGTGTGTTTAACTCTATTCTGATTGTTTCATTAATTAGATAGTTTCTCGATGGAGTATGTGTCAATGCTTTAAAAGTTGTCTCACTCTCCTGAGCCACATTAACCATTTCATGTTTTGCTGTTGTCAAGTAACTGAGCATGTCTGAGACCCGTTCTTCAGTGCAGATTCACCACACATTCCTGGATGATAATTGCCTCATATGTACCGAATCACATTTGCAAACTCATACCGGTATCTCAATATCATGCCACATGTGCCATCCGATACAAGCCTTCCTCGGGCTTTCAGGTATCTTATCGAAAGATTGTAGTCATCTGGAGATCTTTGCTCATCTTCCTCTGCATCGTCCCGATGTCTTGGGTAGTGGCCAGACTATCAAATTCAGTTTTCTTAAAAAGTTCATTAAAGGCAGGGACACAAATGTCTCCAAGAGAAAGCTATCAATTTACTATTCTTAACTACACTTTCCTGACTTTCACTAGAAAATTTTGAAAATTCCCATTCAGTAGTGTAATTCTCCTGTTTCAATTTAAACCCTCAATCACGTTCCTTTAATTACCATTCATATCTCATTCATGAGTCCTGGAGAAACTTTACTGTCCAGTACAATATTTAAGATAGAAAACATAGATCAAACGTTCTCACTTGATCCAAGTTATTAACACTTTTTTATTATCATTATTTTTAGAGGATCTTTTATTTTCCCAAAAGTAACCAAATATAGTGCCTGAGTCCATTTTGTCATTTCAAAATCATCCCAATATCCAAACAGCAGTATTATGAGCTATCTCTTACTTTTGTTATCGGTGTGGGAAAGTATTTTCCAGCAGAGACATGGCTAGTTGGACAAAGCCACATTGAATTGTGCCTTTGTTTCCTTATCTCTTCCAAGGACAGGCTCTTTCTAAATAGTTAGCAGGTTGTAATTACAAGCAACATTTCAGAATGTCAGCTAATTTCTACTTATGTTAGTCTAAAAGGGTTAATATAGCCAAGTATCCCATGGTGCTTTGCATTTGTTTTCCAGCTAACAAGACTAAATGGTACCTTTCAGATAGTTTTACACTGGTCAAATATTGAGGACCCCTTTATATCTCCCCTTTTATATACACCTTACCCCGGTATATACTACTCCCGGTACCACTCAGACATGTCCTTTGTTGAGGTCAAAGAGGCACTGGGGACATTCTCACCCAGTCCCTGCTTTACTGCCTTGGCCAACCTTTTCATCCTCTGCTTACGACATTTATTACAGGCCATGAAAATCAAAAAGCACATCATAACAAACTGCACTACTACTAATACATGTGAAATTAATCTAATTTAAGGATGGATCTGTATATTCAGTCCCCAACTCCAAAGGTCATCCCACCAAGTGGTGACTTTAATTTGATCAATGTCATGCTTAATGTTTTTATTGCTCTGTTGTAGGTTATAATAAACCTTCTGGGAGAGGCGTATCTCCATTCGCAATTTCAGAAACAAGTGATTCTCAGGCTAGGTGGCTTACACAATGTTTTAACATTAGAGGCAGAAGTGCTACAATTAGTTTACAAGGTAACTTCCATATAACAAAAGAAAGAAGAGAATCCATTGTGACTCTGCTTAGAGCCCAAGGGGTTAATTTATCAAATCATAATTTTCCTTCTGTCACTGTGGTGAAATATTAACTTAAAATTAAGAAACTTAAATTTAATAATGTCCAATATCTTTAAATTTCATACTAAAGTTGTTGCTTGGTGAACTTAAACAGCTGTCAGTGGGAAGGGTTAACTCCTTTGCAGGTTTTTAAGAAGGTGGAGAAAAACATTATCAGGCGAAATTGCATCACTTCACGTAAATTAAAAAAAACTTTCCTGATCGAAAAAGACAGTTGTGTTTTCACACTTTAACTAAACACAAACAGAACAGATAAAACAAAACAAAATAGCACATTCTTGCAGAAAACAGTAAATTACGTTATATTTCTTATTGTCCTTTCTTCAGATGTCTTTCCAAAATACTGTAAAAACATAACTGGAGAAAAATTAGTTTTTCACATTTAAACAAATCAACTTTAGAAGATTTCACCTTAGCAACCGCGACTCCAAGGTTAAATCTTAGACTGAAAATTAATCTTTTGTTAAACAAACTTTTTGTTGCTCTTCTCAGTTTTTACACACCAGCTTAACTTAAATTATTTCAAAGGTTTTTTTTTCCAATTCTTGGGGCACAATCTTATTCGCATATTCTTAAAACTTCCAAAATCCAAGACAAAACAAAAGATTTAAATGCTTTTAACACAGAGAAGTGGGTGGAGCTAAAACACACATAACATAATCTTTCTTTTAAAGAACATCTAATCAGACAAAAGAAATACTGTAACTTCTTAAATATTCATAGTCAGGAAAACTTTCACACAAACTGAAATTCCAGCATTTTTTTAAGGTTCCTTTCACTCAGCAAATCTTGTGTTTTATTTGTCTCAGCACAGATGTTAATAACTTCTATGTCAGTAAAACTTTAAGTTTCTCTGTTTTTTCCTCTTTTTCCATCGGTGTCTCAGTAGCTTTTCCTGGCTTTCTAAATCCCTGTTTTTTTCCTTCCTTTGCTGAGTTTTCAGATTGGTTAGCCTGCAAATTAGATATTTTTCCTTCTTTATCTCTCCTGTGCTCAGCCCCGAGTGTTCCAACCAGTTAGTTTTAAATCGCTCGTCGTACTCTAACACTTCCTCCGTCCCTTTCTGTTGACAGGCTATGATATTTCCCCAATCCGTTTTTGCAGGGCTAAACACTTGTAACCACTGTTGGATCACATCCCATCCGGCATCTATATCTTGCTCATCATTTCCCAGGCTAATTTTTACTTTGCTGTGTAACTTATTTCCCTCTCTCCTGGGTATCATTACAATCAGAATTTGGACTCCGTCCCACAGGTGGAGTTGGTACTTCGCCCTTGTTGAGTCTGTGTTTTCAAATGCAGTTATACTGAATAACAGGACACAGACTACAGAAGTAAGTAAACAGGTCTTTAGTGATTGAGGGTCAGGGCTGAACTGAGATACACTTTGCTCCGCAGGGTTTATATACCGGTGTGGTCACCACCGGTACTACAATGTACAGGAGCCATCAAAAAGTAGTTCTTCACCTTAAGGTATCCTCTTAAGGTAGTACAGGTTACATACACTACAATTCCTCCCCTTTTAGCTTAACAGTGTACACCCCAAATTAAAACATTACATGGATAACATATATACAATTGACACACAAGAACTGTTCAAAGATTCAGTCTCTGAGGAGGCCTCCTGATCCGGCCCGGATAATGCCTTTCAGGGGTCTCTGGTTCTCGTTGCTGGGGTGACTCATCCACTTGATCTCCTATGGATTTAACATCATCCAATATGTTCGAGTCTGAGGTAGATGCTACAGGCTCAATAAGTTCTTCAACTGGTGTCTCTGCCGTAGACATGGGGTCGACCCTTGTTCTCGGTTCCACAAGTTGGTCAGCATGACGTCGTATTACGTTCTCTCCAACGTCTACCGTGTACATCAAGGGTCCTTGTCGTGCACGAATTGTTCCAGGTTGCCATTTATCATTCCTATAGTCCCTGGCCAACACTGGTTGTCCTATTTCAAAACTACGAGTGGCCTTGTTATTTACATGCTGGAATTGCTTGTTTTCGACTTCCCGTCGCACATTGGGTTTTAACAAATCCAACCGGGATCGCAAC
This sequence comes from Somniosus microcephalus, assembly GCF_052327205.1. Classification (NCBI taxonomy): domain Eukaryota; kingdom Metazoa; phylum Chordata; class Chondrichthyes; order Squaliformes; family Somniosidae; genus Somniosus; species Somniosus microcephalus. Next base: position 21,114,880 of record NC_140988.1, read on the forward strand.
CTTCTGTTATAGAACATTATGGCAGGGCTTTGATTTGTCACTGCATGCGTGGCGTTTCGATACGCCATCAGGAAATTGTCCACCTTGTGTTGTAGTGGAATATGGTCTTCGCTCATGGCCTTTATCGCCTTTTTGAACATTTGTACAAATCTCTCGGCCAACCCATTTGTAGCCGGATGGTATGGGGCAGATGTACAGTGTTTCACCCCATTCTTTTTCATGAATTTCTGGAATGCTTCTGACACAAACTGTGGTCCGTTGTCTGAACATATTTGTTCCGGCAACCCATTCCTTGCAAATATGGTTCTTAGAACTGCGATCGTCTTCTCAGAGGTAGTGGTCGACATCTTAATCACTTCTGGCCATTTAGAATGTGCGTCTACTGCTATCAAAAACATGGAATCCATGAATGGACCTGCAAAGTCGATATGCACACATTGCCATGGGGCTGAAGGCCATTCCCACGGATGCAGCGGTGCAATTGGAGGTGCATTTTGAACTTTTTGGCACCCTGAGCAGCTTTTAGTCAGATCCTCTATTTGTTTGTCGATACCTGGCCACCACACATAAGCCCTAGCAAGGCTTTTCATCTTGACTCCCCCCAGATGACCTTCGTGCAATTCTTTCAGAACTCTCTCCCTTAATTTAGGAGGAATAATCACCCTTGTTCCATACATCAATGTTCCTTGACATACGGACAGCTGTTCTCGTCTGGCTGAGAATGCTGGTAACAGTGGTTCGCCATGTGCTGGCCATCCCTTCATTGTCAAGTCGTAGACCCGAGACAGTGTCGGGTCGTTTCGGGTCTCTCTCTCAATACCCGCATTGGTGACTGGTAAGCATTCGATGATGGTCGAGTGAAATATCTCGACAGGGTCAACTGCCGGTGCCTCTTCCGCTGTAGGTAGTGGCAGGCGTGACAGCCCATCTGCATTACCATGTTGCTTTGTACCTTTGAATTCAATATCATATTGATGTGCCCCTAGGAAAAGGGACCATCTCTAAAGCCTCTGCGCCGTCATTACCGGAACACCTTTCTTAGGGTTGAAAATGGAAACCAACGGCTGGTGATCTGTCAGCAGCGTAAACTTTTGGCCTTGCAGGTTGTGATAATAATAATAACTTCCGGGAAGTTATGTCATCACTTCCTGTGAACTGTGAACTATGAACTATGAACTGTGTACATACCTCACTTCCTGTCATATGTCACTTCCTGTTGGACCAGTATAAATACTGGACTGTTCAGTATTGTAAGAGGCTTCTACCAGAGGCATGGTAAAGACCTCTCTTGTATATAGTGTGTTTATAAGTTACTTAAAGCTTACTTTAAAGTTACTTGATGGTAAGACTCCTTTTTCTTACATCAATTTAAGTAACTTAATATTTACACTTACAAATACTAGACCTTCGGACAAACTCGGAGTTAAGGATCCAGGGAACCACCCATCATGGAGAGAATCCTTAGACCTATTCATCTGGACTTGGACCCGAATACACCAGCAGCTGGCAGGGTATGGAAGCATTGGTACCGTACTTTTGAGAATTTTCTGGATGAATGTAAAGCGGATGCTCCTACTAGATTGAGGATACTTATCAATTATGTGACCCCAAAAGTGTTCGAATATGTTGATGAATGGGATAATTACGATGAGGTGATTCGGGCACTTAAGAAACTGTATGCCAAGACTCCAAATGAGGTCTATGCTAGCCATCTACTGGCCACAGCCCAACAAGGGCCAGGGGAATCAATTAACGAATTCCTGCAAGAACTTCGCAGGCTCAGCATAGATTGTAACTTTCAGGCAGCCTCAGCTGAGCTGTACCGCGAAGAAATGATTCGTGATGCTTTCATCTGCGGGATTGCCTTTCCATTTATACGCCAGCGTCTACTAGAAAGTAAAACACTTGAGCTACAAAAAGCTTTTGACCTAGCTTGTCCTCTGGATTTGGCAAAGAGAAATGCAGACCTCTATCAGCTGCCCAGATCTCGATCTGCTGCTGTAACTGCAACCAGGCAATTCAAGCGGTCTCAGGTGAACCCTATCATGGGGGAATCTAATTCTGATAATTCTGATGAAGAAGAGGAAGATGACCCCACTTTAGCAGCCTCTTGGCAATCTAGGAAGGAATGCTTCTTTTGTGGAGATGCTTTTCACCCTAGGAAAAGCTGCCCTGCTCGCAATGCAATCTGCAGTTATTGCAAAAAAAAAGGACACTTTGCTAAAGTTTGCCTATCAAGGGCCTCTACGAGGGCCAATCCAGCTAAGGCTTACCGAACTGCCCCAATTAGGGCCTATCAAGATGCTCCAGCTAGGACCTATCAAGCTTCCTCGCGAGCTCGCTCCCGAAGAAGCACACCGAGAGTTTTAGCCACTCTCTGTGCAACGACACCAATTACAGCTGTTTGCCCACAGAACCTGTCTCATGCAGCCACAAAAGTTTCAATTAAAGGGCATACCTTAGATGCCTTAATTGACTCAGGAAGTACTGATAGTTTCATTAAGGAACAGATTGTTGCGAAATTGAAACTACATGTCTTCCCATCGGACCAGGCAATTGCGATGGCTCAGTCATCACTTAATACCAGAATCTCCGGCTTTTGTGTTGTTGATATGACACTTCATGGTCGTATGTATCCTTCCACCCGACTTTCGGTGCTCAAGGACTTATGTAGTGATCTCCTCTTAGGGCTGGACTTCCAAAAACAGCATAAGAAACTCACCATTGAGTTCGGTGGATCCAAACCCGGACTTACTATTTCTAATATACCGTCTAAATTACCGTTTTGTGCATTGTCAGCAGCTTCACTTGATGAACCCTTATTATTTGCCAGTATTCCGCCTCGATGCAAACCAATCATAACGAAATCGCGGCGCTTTAAGCAGGAAAACCTAAGGGACACTTTTCCCTATCTTGATAACATTACCATTGCAGGTCACGATCAACAGGAACACGACACCAACCTCCAAAAATTTCGGGATGCCCTCCATCGCCGTAATTTGACCCTGAATGAATCCAAATCTGTTGAGTCGCAACCGACCATCAACATCCTTGGCCACTGCGTAGGCAATGGTATCATTAAGCCAGACCCAGAAAGACTTCGCCCGCTCCAAGAGCTCCCGTCACCTAAGAATCCGGCTTCTTTACGTCGGGCTCTCGGTCTGTTTGCATACTACGCTAAATGGATTCCTCATTTTTCGGACAAAATCCAACCCTTGCTGCATGCTAGATCATTTCCACTGGGAACAGCGGCTGTTGCAGCCTTTAACCTTCTCAAAAAACAGTTGGAGAAAGCGGCTCTTCACTCCATCGATGAGAATCTCCCTTTCGTGGTTGAATGTGATGCCTCGGAGGTGGCTATCTCGGCTACTCTGAATCAGGAAGGTCGTCCTGTAGCATTTATGTCCAGGACCTTACAAGGTGCCGAGCTACATTATCCTCCGGTTGAGAAAGAAGCCACAGCCATCATAGAGGCAGTACGGAAGTGGAACCATTTTCTAGCTCGCCAGCACTTTACATTGATCATGGACCAACGATCAGTCGCCTTCATGCTCGATAATCGAAAACGAACCAAAATTAAGAATAATAAAATACAACTTTGGAGGATGGAACTGGCCTCTTTTGGTTATACCATTCTCTATCGGCCTGGCAAGGAGAATGTGGCCCCGGACACCCTCACACGGGCATTCTGCTCCACTATGTCATCCTCTACTCTCATGGATGTCCACAATGGATTGTGTCATCCTGGCGTTACGCGCATGCTACATTTCGTCCGATCACGGAATCTCCCTTTTTCCACTGGAGATGTAAAGAAAATATGCTCCGAATGCCGGCTTTGTGCGGAATTAAAACCTCAGTTCTTCCGCCCCTCAGATGGTATACTCATACATGCAACCCAACCGATGCAACGACTTAGCATCGATTTTAAGGGCCCAGTGCCCTCTTCAACTCAGAACACATATTTGCTCACCATGATCGACGAATATTCACGTTTTCCGTTTGCCTTCCCCTGCTCCAATATGCTGGCGTCCACAGTAATCTGCTGCCTTGAGCAGGTATTTTCTCTCTGTGGCATGCCGACTTATATTCACTCAGATCGGGGTCCATCCTTTATGTCAAGGGAACTCAAGGTCTACCTCTCAGAACGGGGAATTGCTACAAGCAAAACAACACCATACCATCCCATCGGAAATGGGCAGGTAGAGAGGTATAATGGTATCATCTGGAATTCCGTACGTCTCGCTTTAAGATCTCGGGGCCTACCAGACCAGCAATGGGAAACAGTGCTTCCGGATGCATTGCACTCTATACGGTCCCTGCTTTCTACAGCCACAAATACTACACCTCATGAGCGGTTCTTTGGATTCCAGCGTCGCTCATCTCATGGGACATCACTCCCATCATGGCTAACTACTCCTGGACCTGTATTACTCCGAAGATACGTTCGGACGTCTAAAAATGACCCTCTCGTAGACGAGGTCGAACTAACCGATGCCAACCCCACCTATGCAAACATACGATATTCCGACGGCCGAGAATCTATCGTATCGTTACGGGATCTGGCTCCCTGCCCACCAGGACCTAGTGGGACATCGGGTGATGGCATTTCACCAGGAAACTCTTGGGACCTATCGGGTACCCCTCTCCAGGATCCTGATCGGACACCAACTAGCTTGGTGCCGGTAGAACCCCGTACTCAAAGTTGCGACCCTCCCAGTACCGCGCATGAAAGTACTGATCCGCCACAGACCAGCTCTGCACCTCCCTCTGAACAGAGGCAGTCCGACTTTGAACCTATTGGGGCTCGTACACGAAGCCATGATCTCCCTGACCCTTCACAGTGCAATCCAGGCCACACAGACTCTGACCAATGGCCAACCGCATGTAAGCGGACCAGCGACCCTCTACGACGGGAATCCAAATGGGTGCGACTCTTCCTCGTTCGGCGGCTGCGGAACAAAAGGTAGCCCACAGCCTCCTAATCCTGCAGGAGGGAAGAATGTGATAATAATAATAACTTCCGGGAAGTTATGTCATCACTTCCTGTGAACTGTGAACTATGAACTATGAACTGTGTACATACCTCACTTCCTGTCATATGTCACTTCCTGTTGGACCGGTATAAATACTGGACTGTTCAGTATTGTAAGAGGCTTCTACCAGAGGCATGGTAAAGTCCTCTCTTGTATATAGTGTGTTTATAAGTTACTTAAAGCTTACTTTAAAGTTACTTGATGGTAAGACTCCTTTTTCTTACATCAAAGGTAATGGTTAAATTTCTTAACTCCCCACACGAGGCTGAGAGCCTCCCTATCTATCTGAGCATAGTTGCGCTCAGCGGGGGTCAATGATCTGGATGCGAAAGCGACTGGCCTTTCCGAGCCATCTGGAAACTTATGTGAGCGCACTGCCCCGATACCATATGGAAAAGCATCACAAGCTAAGCGAATAGGCAGCGTTGGGTTAAAGTGAGCCAACACTTCCTTAGAGGTGATCAGTGCCTTGCTCTTTTGAAAAGCCCGCTTACAATCATCGCTCCACTTCCATGGTATTCCCATTTGCAAAAGAGTGTTTAGCGGGTGTAACACCGTGGATAAATTTGGAAGAAACTTGTGCTAATAGTTAACCAACCCGAGGAACGACCTCAACTGGGATACATTTTCCGGTGCAGGAGCTTTTACAACAGCTTCGATCTTGTCAGGTGACTTATGGAGCCCCTCCTGGTCAATGACATGTCCGCAGTACGAGATTCGCTTTTGAAAGAACTCGCATTTCTGGCGATTAACTCTGAGCCCATATTCTTTCAATCTGATGAGTACCTGCTCCAAATTCGCGAGGTGATCCTTATTGTTATCTCCTGTAATCAGGATGTCATCCAGGTAGCATTGTGTGCCTGGGATTCCCTGCAATACCTGCTCCATGGCCCTTTGCCAAATCGCTGGAGCCGATGCCACTCCAAAAACCAGTCTATTATACTGATATAAGCCCTTATGTGTGTTGATCGTGAGATACTGACGTGACGCTTCATCAACTTCCATCTGTAGGTACGCCTGCGCCAGGTCTATCTTGGTGAAGTGTTTCCCACCAGACAGCGAAGCAAAGATATCTTCAATCCGCGGAAGCAGATATTGCACCGTGTGAAGAACCAGATTAACAGTGATCTTGAAATCGCCACAGATGCGAACCTCCCCCGGCTTGTTGCTCAACGAACGCTTCATGACAGGAACAATGGGTGTAGCCCATTCGCTCCAGTCCACCTTGGACAGTACCCCTGAACATTCTAGCCCTTCCAGCTCTGCTTCGACAGCAGGTCGTATCGCATAAGGCACCAGTCTGGCTTTGAAAAATTTTGGGTTTGCATGTTCTTCAACCTTGATGGTTGCCGTAATTCCTTTCAGTGTTCCAAGTCCCTGTTGGAACACCTCCTTAGCATCGCCTAAGATTTTGGACAGTCATTTCGGTTTGACGTCGTCCTCCTTACAGGCATCTACAGTCAGTGCTTGTATGGAATGCCAGTCCACATTTATTCTCTGGATCCATTCCCGTCCCAGTAGTGGCGGACCTCCATCAGGCAACACATGCAAGTCCATCTTCTGACTTTCTTTACCGTTGTAGACCACATTTACTTTTATCTTTCCTTTGGGGTATACCATCTGCCCCGTGTATGTTTTCAATACAATCTCCGTATCCCTCAGGGGAATTGCGAGAATAACCTTTTGTAATCATGTTTATTCATGACCGTTAATGTCGACCCAGTGTCCAATTCCATCTTCACTTGGACTCCTGCTATCCAAAGCATAACCCAGATAGTTTGGTGGTCTGCTGTGTTACCCACATTATGTATTTTCAGACAACCCAGTTCCTTACTGCTGGAGTCTGAATCCGTCTTCTGTTCATCCGAACTGTTCTCTGTCACCTTGTGTACTTTTTTGTATTTCTCCTGCGGTGACTTTTTGCTGCTGGTCTTCTTTCCTGACCGGCATACTCTCGCTATGTGACCAAGTTTGCCACATTGCCTGCATTCTTTGTTTTTGAACCAGCACTGGTTCTGGTCATGCGTTGTCCTTCCACAACGATAGCACTTTACTGCGCCCAATGCCATTTCATTGGTGCTGAATTCCAATGGCCTTTGCTGTATCTCTGCAGCGCCCCGTGCTGCTGCCTCATGGGATGCTGCAATGCTGAAAGCTTTGTCCAGCGTAAGGTCCTTTTCCTCTAGCAGTCGCTTCTGGGTTCCTTCCCTTAGGAGCCCACACACAAACTTATCTCTCAGTGCATCTGCTAGTCCTGTTCCGAACTGGCAGTACTTTGATAACTTGCGCAGTTCTGTTAGGAATTCAGCGTTGCTTTCTTCTTTAAGTTGAATTCTTTTGTAGAATTTAAATCGTTCCGCTATCAGCAGCGGCGTGGGGTTTAAATGCTCTTGTCGGATAGTAACAATATCCGCGAAACTCTTCCCTACCGGTTTGTCTAGGGTTCCAAGGTTCCTTAATAACCCATACGTCTTCGCACCCATTGAGTTTAATAGGGTTAGTGCTTTCTTATCATCCGGTACCTCATTCGTTGTACAGTAAACTTCGATGCGTTCCACATAAGTGGCCCAATCTTCCACATCATTATCAAAAGCAGTGATGTTACCCGTTTTTGGCATCCTTGCTGAGTTTCTCCTTTCCCTTCGGATATTATTATTTTTTTACTTTTTATTTTTTTAATTTAAGATGGCGGCTTTTCCCGCGCTTGGCGGCTTTTCCCGCGCTTGTCTTCTTCCCCCGCCGACTCAAAATGGCGATTCCCACGCTGTTGCCATCCACGCCTCCCAGCGGTCCTTTATTTTCCCCTGCGCTGCTGCTCTTGTTCCCCCGCCGCTCCCGCGGTCCTTGTGGCCATAAACGCTTTTCTGGCTGCTGTGCGTCTCTGCCCTGATTGTAGTCCGGCCCCTGACATCGGCTGCGGTCATGTTCTCTGCCCTTTTCGTCGTTTTCCCTCCCCTTCTCCCGCTGACAACTCGTCCGACTTCCCCCCCATGCCGCTCGATCGGGCTTACCCGCCGCTGTCGTCGAAGGGATGCTCACTGATGTTTGACTTCATGGCCAGAAACCAACCTGGGTTCCCAATGGCCTCCCGTGCGATGCAGTGCTCAGCAGGATGTTGAGGGCGGATGCCCTTGTTCGACGCCCGTTTCTGAGGACGAAGCTTCCTTTGATGCAAAACTGCCGCTAGGTAAGATCAGACTCGTCGCCACTGTTGAGTCTGTGTTTTCAAATGCAGTTATACTGAATAACAGGACTAAGACTACAGAAGTAAGTGAACAGGTCTTTAGTGATTGAGGGTCAGGGCTGAACTGAGATACACTTTGCTCCGCAGGGTTTATATACCTAGAGAACAAAGGAATGAGTAATGTACCAGAGATCCAATCAGTGTGATAATGTCAGATCGGCCGATGCAGTTGAACCAACCATGGCTCTGCATGCATGCTGCTGAGCCAATGGTAATAAAGGGGGCGGGTACATTTGCTGTGATTACCACCGGTAATACAATGTACAGGAGCCATCAAAAAGTAGTCCTTCACCTTAAGGTATCCTCTTAAGGTAGTACAGGTTACATACACTACAGCCCTTTCTTCCCCATTTTCTTTCTTCTCATACTCCTTTTCTACTCTTTTCCTTTTCTGTCTCAAAGAGGCCAAATGGGGTCCTGTTTTCTCCTCTTCACTTTCACTGACATTACTAGAGGATCCTGAGTCAGTCTCTTGACCTGCTTCTTGTCTTTGTCTCCCATGACCTTCCTCCTTTATTTCATTTAGATCTGGGTATCCTTTCCAGGACCCGACACATTTTCCCTTTTCTTCGACTACCGGTACTATCGGTTGTTTATCCAATTGTTTTTTACAGTCCTGAACTTCACCTCTAAGTTTTTTAACTCCCATTTCTAACTTTTCAAGCTCAGTTGTTTTCTTTTTCAATTGTTCATAAATCGCATCTTTCTGCTCTTTTGCATTGGTCAAATCGTGGTTATGTTGGGAGTGTGTCTTAATTTCATTTTGCTGTCGGATCTGCCCCATAAGTGCCAAGGACCATCTGATCCATCTTTTATCTTTCATACGGGTCGTTTTTCCCCAGACCCTCTTTATGTCATCCAAAGACCACTGTTCGGAGGAGGTACTGTACTTTTGTTCGATTTCTAAATAGGTTTCAGGTAAGTCAAACTGTAATTCTATATAGTCTTTCAACTGCTCGAGAATTTCATTTTCCGAAATCTCAGGTGGGGCCCGCCCACCCTTAATAGTCGTAGGTTTATCGAGTGGTGCCATAAAATCGATTTCTTTACTTGGGGGTCTCGAGTCGTAGGCTTTTCAGCCGGGTCGGTAATTAATTAAATAACACCGCCGTAGTTAGAGCTCTATATGGGACCTCGAGGCCATCTACCACCCGGATGGTTCGCTACCCGGAGGTTTGCGGAATCGCGTGGAGGGGAGATGACTAGACAACCAACCAAGGACTTTTATAATGAGGAGTCCTTACCTCCGATATAGGTCTGGTGTCTCAGATCCAATCTCTTCCTTCAGCGATCCTGCCGACTACGCCAAATTGTTAGATCTGTTCATTTCAGTGGCCCACACTAATCTGAGGTCAATGCACTAAAATAAATGATTTTGAGTCCGGTGGTAGGTTTTAAATAGTCGATTTATTGCAGCACTGACTTACATGTTTGACTGTCCTTTGTCGTACTAACAGCATGTTCAAAATGGCTGGTTTTTATACAGCAGCAGATCACAGCAAATGTACCCGCCCCCTTTATTACCATTGGCTCAGCAGCATGCATGCAGAGCCATGGTTGGTTCAACTGCATCGGCCGATCTGACATTATCACACTGATTGGATCTCTGGTACATTACTCATTCCTTTGTTCTCTAGCAAGCAGTCTTCCGCGTGATCTTGTTCTCAATTTAAGCATAATCAGCACTTTCATTGTTCGTTTAATCATATTAAAATCTATGTTATTAAAATATATATATATTCCCTAACACTCTTAATGTGATTACTTACTTCTAAAATACTGCAGGAACTATCACTGTTGGAAGCAACTTGCATACCCGACAGTTCTTTAACCATAAGCTGGCTCATCCTCAGTGATTCTGCAAAGAAAATGAAATCATTGTTGAATGACGGGATTTTATTTACTTTTATGTTTTCTTGTCAGTTTGTTGATCAGCAAGTTGAATAAGAATTATTGAAACAACCCAGAGTAGGTGCAACTTTAAATCTAAAGAAAACAACATTTTGATGGCCTTTTAAAAATTATCTCGGGCAATTTAAAGATACCTGTTAGTGGATAAAATAATAAAATGATTACAGCAGATTTGAACTGAATTATATTTAAGTGTGGGACCTAGAATTCACAGCTCTTTCTTTCCCTTCTGCCTCTTAAGCTGTTGTTCTCAGTTCAGGTTAGATGCTGAAATGAACTTGTGTTCACGCTCCTTATTTTAAGTTTCATGTTCATGAGCATTTTACAAAAACATTAAACCAAGAGGCTATCCAGGGATGAGGAGTTATGTGGAGAGACTAGAGAAGCTGGGATTGTTCTCCTTAGAGCAGAGAAGGTGAAGGGGAGATTCAATATGGATGTTCAAAATTAGGAGGGATTTTGATTGAGTAAATAAGGGAGAAACTGGTTCCACTGGCAGAGGGTTTGGTAACCAGAGGACACAGGTTTAAGACATTTAAAAAAAAATTTATTTGTTCATGGGATGTGGGCATCGCTGGCAACGCCAGCATTTATTGCCCATCCCTAATTGCCCTCAAGAAGGTGGTGGTGAGCCGCCTTCTTGAACCGCTGCACTCCGTGTGGTGAAGGTACTCCCGCAGTGCTGTTAGGGAGGGAGTTCCTGGAATTTGACCCAGCGACGATGAAGGATCGGCGATATATTTCAAAGTCAGGATGGTGTGTGACTTGGAGGGGAACTTGGAGGTGGTGGTGTTCCCATGCGCCTGCTGCCCTTGTCCTACTAGGTGGAAGAGGTCACGTGCTTGGGAGGTGCTGCCGAAGAAGCCTTGGCGAGTTGCTGCAGTGTATCTTGCAGATGGTACACACTGCAGCCACGGTGCGCTGGTGGTGGAGGGAGTGAATGTTTAAGCTGGTGGATGGGGTGCCAATCAAGCGGGCTGCTTTGTCCTGGATGGTGTTGAGTTTCTTGAGTGTTGCAAAAGAACCAGAGGGGATATGAGGAGAATGTTTTTTAGGCAGCAAATTGTTATGATCTGGAATGTGCTGCCTGAAAGGGTGGTGGAAGCAGATTCAATAGTAACTTCCAAAAGGAAATTGGATAAATACTTGAAAAGGAAAAATTTGCAAGATTATGGGGAAAGAGCGGGACTAATTGGATAGTTCTTTCAAAGAGCTGTAAGAGGCATGATGGACTGAATGGCCTCCTTCTGTGCTGTATGATTCTATGATCATAGAACGTTTTAGCTGTGCATTGTGAGAAGTGAGCCATTTCTGCCACTGAATTTGTTAACAGAAGCAGATATTATTAACAAGCTATGAATTAACAGCCTGCGGGAGGGCCCTGTGTCATCTCTTTCCCATCTTTCTCTGCAATAAAGTCTAAACTAATACTTTAGTTTAAATGTTCTCAGTCTCAGTCCTTCCCTTCACCTCTTGGCTGGGCTGCCTGTCAAAGGCATTTGTTGCTGATGATGTTACACCCCGCAGGGCTGCAATTGGGCTCTAAGTTACCAACATGTTAGAAATAGCTTCAGAATTCTGAAACTGCATTTTGCATTACTCACACAGAGGTAAGTTTTCAACCTTTTTATTCAATACAAAAGTTACTATTATTATAAAGTAATGAATGAATAGACAGACACCAGCATCTTATCTGAATCTCACTGATCAAGGCTCAATAAAATATAATATAATCCAAGCAAAGTATTACCTTTAACGAGGAAGACAGTCTTTCAAGGAGGGACACAACTCTGATCAAAAGTTGGTTGTCAGCTAAAAATAAACTCACTTATTATTCGAGGAGTGGGCCTTTGGCGTAGCGGTAGCATCCCCGCCGCTGGGCCAGAAGGCGTAGGGTTTCGAACCCCGCTCCAGACAGTCCCGGCAAGTGGAGTCGGAGCTCCGGCTCTAAGTTCTGGGTTGACATCCAGCGGGATACTTGCGTCCATGGGTGTGGGTGGCCCCCCCCCCCTCGTATGGGTTGTGGGAGCCCGTAAAACCCTCCCGCCATAGGACTAACCACCCTAATGGCTGGTACGAAGATGGTTACAGTCACGGAAGGAGCGTTAATCGCGGCCAGAAATACTTCATACAGTTCCCTAAAGGGAACCGTGTGAAGACACGTACGACGACGACTTATTATTCGGAGCAGTTTATTTTTTGTTTCTATTCGTACAATATTGCTGATATGTGAATTGCTGACATATCATTCGGGCTCTGGTTAGTTATAAAGCAGCTGAAGTTTTGGATCAGCCCTACTTATAAAGATGGAAAGACTTGCATTTATATAGCGCCGTTCATGACCTCAGGACATCCCAAAGCGCTTTACAGTCAATGAAGTACTCTTGATGTGTAGTTACTGTTGTATTGTAGGAAATGTAGCAGCCAATTTGCGCACAGCAAGATCCCACACACAGCAGTGTGATAATGACCAGATAATCTGTTTTAATGATGTTGGTGAGGGATAAATATTGGCCAGGGCACCGGGGATAACTCCCCTGCGCTTCTTCGAAAAAGTGTCATGGGAACTTTTGCATCCACCCGAGAGGGCAGACGGGGCCTCGGTTTAAAGGCTCATCCGAAAGATGGCACCTCCGACAGTGCAGCATTCCCTCAGTACAATAGCAAAATACTACGGATGCTGAAAATCAGAAATAACAACAGAAAATGCTGGAAACACTCAGCAGGTCAGGCAGCATTGAGGAGAGAGAAACTGAGTCAGCGTTTCGCGAACTGCACTGAGAGGGTCAGCCGAGATTTTGTGCTCAAGTCTCTGAAGTGAGACTTTAACCCACAACCTACCCCTTATAAACATGTGCGCAAAAGATTTCACTGACAAACTGAAATAGTTTTGCCGGCTGGGTATCCACTCAATCTTCCCATCTCTCTGAGCTGATTACATTTTGGTTGAGGATAAGTAACCTAAATGTAAAAAAAAATTTAGATAACAACATTTAAATGTTGCATTCTTGCTGCGATGGCTCTTAGTTGCCTGAATCCTGTGACATCAAATATCAAACCTATAAGATGAACGGAACTTTCAGCTTAACTACAGCGACAGAGAACGAGGATCTGGCCTTAAAAAGTATTGAAATTTGTTGTTTCGACGTAAACGTTAATGGCAGTACTAGGGAATATTTGCAAACCACCAACATTTGGCAGTCTGCTATGACATTTGTCAACCAGATCTATTTGTCACAATTTTGCCACAAGGGATAAAGGGAGATCTCAGGGGAATTGTTTTTCTACTGTTTGTGAAGTGCAGTCTGTGAAAGCTGCTGATAAATTTCCCTTTGTGAAAGGTTTCATTACAGATCAACAGTGCCCCCCACTGTCGGCAGCAGTTTAAATACACAATAATCCATCCGTGACTTGTATTCTAACCGTTATCATCGGGTCCTTTTTAACAAGAGAAATCAGGCAGTCTCCTCATTTCCTTTCTGAATATCAGATCCAATTTGGTTTTGCTCCAATTGTCAGCATAAAATCAAATTTTGCCAACACTGATTCAGTTTAACTCACTGCAATGAGGAAATAATAAAATCTATCTGCAGCAGAATAAAAGCTCATTTATTGGGGGCAAGGTATTGACTTGGATAGAGAACTGGTTGGCGGACAGAAAGCAAAGAGTTGGAATAAACGGGTTGTTTTCCGAGTGGCAGGCAATGACTAGTGGGGTACCGCAAGGATCGGTCCTAGGACCCCAGCTGTTCACAATATATATTAATGATCTGGACGAGGGAATTGGATGTAATATCTCCAAATTTGCAGACGACACAAAGCTGGGTGGGAGGGTATGCTGTGAGGAGGATGTCGTGAAACTCCAGTACGATTTGGACAGGTTGGGTGATTGGGCAGAAACATGGCAAATGCACTATAATGTGGATAAATGTGAGGTTATCCACTTTGGTGGCAAAAACAGGAAGACAGATTATTATTTGAATGGCAATAGATTGGGAGAAGGGGAAGTGCAAAGAGACCTGGGTGTTCTTGTGCACCAGTCGCTGAAAGTAAGCATGCAGGTGCAGCAGACGGTTAAGAAGGCAAATGGTATGTTGGCCTTCGTAGCAAGAGGATTCGAGTACAAGAACAAGGATGTCTTGCTGCAGTTGTACAGGGCCTTGGTGAGACCGCACCTTGAGTATCGTGTGCAGTTTTGGTCACCTTACCGGAGGAAGGACATTCTTGCCATGGAGGGAGTGCAGCGAAGATTCACCAGGCTGATACCTGGGATGGCAGGAATGACGTACGAGGAGCGATTGTGTCAATTGGGCTTATACTCACTGGAGTTTAGAAGATTGAGAGGGGATCTCATCGAAACCTATAAAATTCTGTCAGGTCTGGACAGACTAGATGCAGAAAGGATGTTTCTGATGGCCGGGGAGTCAAGAACCAGGGGTCACAGTCTAAGGATAAGGGGTAAGCCATTTAGGACTGAAATGAGGAGGAATTTCTTCACCCAGAGAGTGGTGAACCTATGGAATTCTCTGCCACAGAAAGAGTTGGATATATTTCTTGAGGCTAAAGGGATCAAGGGATATGGGGAGAAGGCAGGGACAGGGTACTGAATTTGGATGATCAGCCATGATCTCATTGAATGGCGGAGCAGGCTCGAAGGGCCGAATGGCCTACTCCTGCTCCTATCTTCTCTGTTTCTATGTTTCTATGTAAAGGTGCAGTAACCTCCATGCATATTCAGAAGCTAATGGTATATTGGGGGAAAAATTCAGTATCGCCCCGTTTGGGGCGCCATTATCGGCCGTGCGCAAAGTTTAGCGCCTGGCGCTAATTATCGCCTCCGACGGCAAACTTGGCTTTTATCGCCCCTGGAGGTGATTGGAGCGCTAAATCAGGCGCTTCACACCTGTCTTAAGGTGCAAAGGCCGAAGAACGAGGTGCTACCTCAGAGCGCTGGCGAAGCTCATGTGATGTCAGTCAGCAATGGAACACAGACACACTGGCGCCGGCCAGTTCTTAAAGGGGCGGGTCGATCTTGCTCTCCATCCACACCCTGCTCATTGCAGCCTTGAATCTCGTCCTGGAGAGACCTGTACATCAAATCTGCTGGAAAGAACAATGGAGAGGCCCAGGGAAAGAGCTCAGAGTGCAGCCCCCACAGTCTCTTCTAAATTGATGCAAGGAAGGACAAATCAAAATGAACCTGCAAAGTGCTGCTCAGTACCCAAAACTCCTTCACACAGCGTTGAATCTCTCCAGAAGTCTCTCTCTCTCTCTCTCAGAATGCGTGGTGCAAAAATATCACCAACAAAAAAAGGCAGGAAGTGGTCGCCTTTAAATAGCGCTCCCCCAGTCCCTTCCTGACTGCAAAACGCTCCCCTCAACCTGTCGTTGCTAGCGGCAGGCGGTAAGGCAGGGGGTGCCACTCAATATCTGGTCCGGGACGCTACTGGGGCGTTGCGCACTCGACTGACGTCACGATCTGCCGGCGCAGGAGATCGTGGTGGTAGTGTTTAGCGCCACCGCAAAATGTCTAGTTAATTTCGCGAGCAGCGCAAACATCGCCGCGCCCAGCCTCCAGTTGCTTTGCGCCCCATTAGCGCCCTCTTAAGGCGCTAACGGGAGGCGCAAACCAACTGAATTTTTCCCCCATTGTGTCAGCTCTGTTTTTAATTACCCTTAATAAAGAGAAAAGTTTATATCCATGCAAGTGTGGCAACACTGGGGAGAAATGGGGGGTTTCTGCAGACTACTGCGTGATGTTGTTTGGTTTCAATTTATTATGAGACTGAAAATATGCAGCATCTAAATAACCTTGTCAAAAACTTATTTCACTCATAATTAGTCTAAAGGAAAAAGTAGTCACCACATATACAAGAGCCCTTTAAAGTGATTGCTGAGAGCATTGGAATATGTATTGGATTGGTGGTCTCGAGAAGCAGTCACTAATATTGAGTCAAGCTTGCAGCATTGTCTCAACATAGCTTTCAAATGGGTGCTGGAATTGTCAGCAGACATTTAACCTTATCAAAAGGTTTTTTATTCTTTTCAAAAGATATCAGTATATTGAATTTTGGTATAACATTTGGCATTTTATCTTTTCTGGTAATAACTTTTCATCATGTTGTCATTCAAGGTGTGACATAAATTTAATGCACGGCTCACCTTGTACAATGGGAGCACAATGGGCTCAATTTAATGTTCAATCAGGAGGGTGTAAATGGATTGTTAAATGAGCCCAAATTCAATCATTTAAAAATATGCCATTTTTTATTCATAGGATGTGGGCTGGCAAGGCTGACATTTATTGCCCATCTCTGATTGCCCTTGAGAAGGTGGTGGTGAGTCACCTTCTTGAACCACAGAGGGGCAATTAAAAGTCAACCACGTTGCTGTGGGTCTGGAGTCACACATAGGCCAGTCACATATGGCAGATTTCCTTCCCTAAAGGACATTAGTGACAAGTTATGACAATCACATTAGTTTCCCCATTACTGATATTGTTTTTTATTCCAGATTTATTTAATTAACTGAATTTAAATTGCACAGCTGTTAGGAGTGGGATTTGAACTCACAGCTGTGGATTACTAGACCAGTAACATAACTATTACACTACCGTACCGTATGTGTCAAATAATCAGGAGAAATATGTAAAAAGAAAGACTTGCATTTTTATATAGCGCCTTTCATGACCACCGGACGTCTCAAAGCGCTTTACAGCCAATGAAGTACTTTTGGAGTATAGTCACCGTTGTAATGTGGGAAACGCGGCAGCCAATTCGCACACAGCCAGCTCCCACAAACAGCAATGTGATAATGACCCGGTAATCTGTTTTACTGATGTTGATTGAGGGATTGGCCTGGACATTGGGGAGAACACGCCTGCTCTTCTTCGAAATAGTGTCATGGGAACTTATACATCCACCTGAGAGGGC
Organism: Somniosus microcephalus; assembly: GCF_052327205.1. Taxonomy (NCBI): domain Eukaryota; kingdom Metazoa; phylum Chordata; class Chondrichthyes; order Squaliformes; family Somniosidae; genus Somniosus; species Somniosus microcephalus. Next base: position 21,132,000 of record NC_140988.1, read on the forward strand.
AGACAGTGCCTCGGTTTTAACGTCTCATCTGAAAGACAGTGCAGCACTCCCTCAGCACTGCACTCACAATGTATGCACCATTGCCACGGTGGTCAGCTGGTTGCTGACACCAGTGTAAACATTAAGGCCGCGATTTTGTAAATAGATGCGGGTTGGGAGCGGGTCAGGTGGTTTCCGGCTTCCAGTCCCACCCCCAACTACATTCAGCCCACGGATGTGATTTTACGCTGATTGGCCTTGTTAAGCCTGCCCTGCGGGCTTGCCGGCCAATTAAGAGGAAGCCGGTCAGATGACATCATTTTCTAACGCGTCATCTGCCGGTTTTCTTAAAGGGAGCACGCACAAATTTTCTTTGACAGCTCATTTCTCAGTGCTTGACAGCATTAAGGTGCTGCAAACACTGACAATCACTGTACAAAGGTGAGCTCTTGCACCCAGGCTCTCCAGTGACTCCCTCCATAGGCTGGAACAGATGGCAGCTGCAGGTGAGGTTACAGAAGCGATCTGTCACTGGTGAGAGAGGTTCTCCCAATGAGGTGGGACTAGACATCGATTTCAAAACTTTTTACCTACAGAAAAGTGTAAAAGCATTAAAAATGATTTTCCCAACATTTCCTTACCTCTGAAACTCACCAGTGCACCATTGGATCCTTCACCCCACTTCTGCAGCTGTCATCAATGCAGAAACACTACAGCAGACTCACAACACGCCACATTTACCTGGCGTGGTGTCCGGATGTCGGGAACCCTGAGACAGAAGCGGCAAAATTGAAAAAAAGCCTGTTAACTATTAGCAATTACCTGTTAACGGGCAGGTAAGTGGCTTTAATCCTCTGCCTGCCACTAGGTGTCGGGTCCATGCGCAAATCGGGGACCCGACACTTGGGAAAATTGTTTGGAGGCGGGTTGATGGCGGGATCGAAACCCGCCATCAATCAAAACGATTTTAACCCTTGACCCGCCTCCAAACCCACCCTCTCAGTGCTGATAAAATCGCGGCCTAAGCATTTGGCAGCAAAGATAAATCAAAAGGACACAAAAAGTTGCACAAAAATGTTTCATGGTGCAGCTGGTTTTTAGAATGAAGAAAAATCTGTTCATCAGAGAAGTCTGGAAGTAGGCAAAAAAAGAGATCATCACTAAACTGACAACTTCTGCAGCAAGCTCAACAGTCCCAGTGAGCTGCAAACAAGATGGAACAACAGCAAAAGAACAGCTAGAGACAAACTGGCAACTTCCAACAAGAAAATTCACAGTTAACATTAGAGCAGGGCAGACTCTCAAGCTTGCATACATGTGAAGCAGTCTTTGGATTGGGCTCAGCGGCTATTGGAATCTATAGAAGTGATGGTGCCTGCTCCCAGGCTCGTGTAATGTAAGCGTGCCCCGCTCCTAGCCACACAAAGTATCTTCGGAAATTGTTGCTGTCCAAATGTCAGAATTGCTGCTTGAAGATTCTAGAGGTGTCCTCCACTAAGACCACAATGTACCGCTCCTCAGGTCTTGTCTATGGGTGACACAGTGGTGTCAGGAGCTATGACTGCAGTGCATGTCTTTGATCTCCCAACAGCCATTCCTATAGTCTCCTTGGACCATCCAATAATGCTATAATTCAAGACTAAAATAGTGAGCATTTAGAAATACCAACATACAAAATTAACAGACAGGAAAAGACCAGCTGGTCCATCAAGCCTGCCCCATACTCATGCTGGCTGGAGCATCATGACTAGATACTTCCTGATGTAAGAAAACTACTAGGCACTTGGCCTAAGTATTAAACAAGGCTTTAATCAACTGTTTTTCAACATGGAGATCTAGTTGTGTCCTTCACTTGGTCCCATTAAACAATGTCCTGAGCAAGCTGGGCCCATGCCCGAGTATTTACACTCTCCCTGGACAGCGCCACCAGCAGGCCGCCCAGTATAATTTCATAAGTCAGTTCCACATGAATGACAAGATTCATGTCACTTCCCACCACCACCTCCACAGCCATGTAATCTCCTGAGGTAGGCAAAAAAACAGAGAAACGCCCAGGGCCAATAAGGGGGAAAAATATGCACTGGAAAATTCCTCTCTAACCCCCTCAGGTGATTGAAAGCAGTCTAGGAGATCACATGGACCATGAGTTATCTACAAAACCTCTTACCTTCTACATGGTGCAATCTCTGCCCCAGTCAAGAACTGGTCCAGCTCCCTCTTGAAGGCATATATGCACGGGTTAATCAAGGAGAGGCAGCATGGATCCGAAGTGATGGATCGGATAGATAAAGGGAATGCAGTAGATGTGGTGTATATATGGATTTTCAGAAGGTGTTTGATAAGGTGTCTCACAAGAGCCTTGTCAGCAAAATTCAGGTGTATGGTAGCAGAGGAAATGTAGAAGCTCAGAGAGAAAGATGGTCGATGATCAAGAAATAAAGAGTTAGGATCAACGGGTGTTGCATGGACTGGAGAAGGTTGGAAGTGGTGTACCCAGGGGCCAGTGCTGGGTCTCTTTTAGTTCTCAGTATATAGAGATGATTTGGGCTTGGGTATAGGGAGCACAATCTCATCATTTACTGAGCACACAATAGTAAGAAGTTTGGCAAACAGTGAAGAGGATTGTGAACAAGTATGATGATGTAATACATTTTGGGAGAAAAAAATCCAAGGAATTCTTATATATACTTAATGGAAAAACACTTGAAGGGTGTGGATGAACAGAGACCTAGGGTTTCAAATACATGGGCTGGATTTTCATTGAGGAGGCGGGTGGGAGGCGGGACTACAACATTCGGGGTTGTAGTCCCGCCTCCATCGAGTTGTGGCCAACCCACGTGATTTTGACTTGATTGACCTTGGCGGGCTCAGTAGGCCAATTAAGGGCCACGCGGCAACAGGTGACGTCACAGACTGATATTTCATCTGTCAAGACCTTTTGACAGAAGAAATATCAGCGTTTGACAGCGGTTTGAAGCTGTCATACACTGACAATCTGTACTCTAAGTTAATTCCTTCCTCTCAGGATGATTTAGAGATCTCTCCGGAACAGAAAGCTGAAAGCTGCAATTTTTGACACATGGCGGCCATTCTGCTTTCTGTGCCAGTGAGATGAGGGACTCCCGAGACCTGAAGGAAGGAGGGCTGTAAAGATAAGTAAAAACTTCTTTAAACACTTTCAACACACTAAACACACTTACCTCTGCACTCATGCACACATCACTCACCTGAACACCGAACATCTCGACCCCTCCAAGCCCTTCAGCCCGATGGCCTGCCTCGCTAACTTGGCGTGGTTTGGATCTGTCGGGAATCCCACACTTCAAGAATGAAAATAGGGATTAGGTTAAAAACTGCCTGATAACTACCTGTTAATAGGCAATTAATTGGCACTAATCCCCTTCCTGCCTCGGGGAGGCGGGTCCCAGTGCGGGTCGGGTACCCGCCTCCTTTGAAACTGGCATGGAGGCGGGTTGGGGGCGGGATGGGTTCGTGCCCCCCAATTTCGGGATTTTAACCACACGCCTCCAATCCCGCCTCCACGGCCCAATGAAAATCCTGCCCATAGATTCACTGTAGCAGAGTAGGTTAAAAGGAAATTTAATAGAGGTTTTAAAAATTATGAAGGGTTTTAATAGAGTGAATGGAGATAGTATTTGCTCAGTGATGAGGTGTCACCAATTTAAAATGGTCACTAAGAGAGTGAGAACAGAGGGTTTTATTTTTTTACAAAGAGGGTTGATGGAACGTTAAATGCGTTGCTGCAGGAAGTAGTTGAGGCAGAGAACATTGCTTCTTTTAAGGGAGAATTGCGTTAATATTTGTAGCTGAAAAAGATACAGGGCTATGTGGAGAGAGCTGGGTTAGTTTTGGTTTGTTCTAACAAGGAGCTGTCACAGAAGTGATGAACTAAATGACCTCCTTCTGTGCTGTGAATGATGGTTCTTTGACTGCTATAGGATGAAGGAATCATGAGAACTGCCATGGTAACAGGCATTGGTGTGCATGCCCCTGTTACTATGGCTACCAGTCGGGTACGGTAGTGTAGTGGTTATGTTACTGGACTAATAATCTAGAGGCCTGGGCTAATAATCAAAGAACGAATGTTCATAATCCCACCACAACTGTTTGAGAATTTTAATTCAGTTTTAAAAATCTGGAAATTACAAGCTGGCAAAAGTGACCACGAAGCTGTCGGATTGTCGTGAAAACCTAACTGGTTCACTAATGGCCTTCAGGGAAGGAAACCTTCTGCTCTTACCCAGTTTGGCCTATATGTGACTCCAGTCCCACACCAACGTGGTTGACTTCAGAAGTGGCCTAGTAAGGCACTCAGATGTTCAAGAAGAAGGCCACCATCTTCTCAGGGTAACTAGAGATGGGCTAATAAATGTCAGCCTTGACAGCGCCACCCAAATCCTGAGAACAATTTTTTTTTAAATGGGGGAATGGATGGTGAACCAGCATGGCTGCTGAATGGAGTTTTCTTTTTGACTGATTTGATTGGTTGCTTTTGTCACGGTTGCTAATTGTTTAATGCTTGCATGTTACTATAAAGACAGTCAACATTAATCCGAGGCCCTGTCTGTCCTCTCAGGTGGACGGAAAAGATCCCATGGTGCTATTCGAAGAAGACCAGAGGAGTTTTCCCCGGTGTCCCGGCCAATATTCATCCCTCAACCAACATCACTAAAACAGATTACAGGAAACTCTCGTTTAAACGGCACCTAAATATCTGGAATTCTCTAATAACCGGCAAAATTCATACCCTGAAAACAACACCTCAATAACCGGAAATGTTGCCGAGTCCGAGTCTCCCGCGGTGGGCGAGTTAGTTAGTGGAGGCCGTCAAACGGCCTGCAGAGTGCACAGCATCCCTCCCCTTTAATGGAAGGGGAGGGGGCGATGAAACGTGTCAGCGCTATGTGGAGCGGCCGCATAGTGCTCTGGCGCTACCGCGTTTTGCACTCCGGACACCGCCCCGAGAGGAAGTGGACCGCCTGAAATAGTGCTCCGCTTCCTCGCCAGGGCGGTAAGCCCAATTTAGCGGCCGGGATGGTACACCCGCGCCGGGCGCTAACTGGCTGGCGCTAATTCGGTTATCCGGGATTTTTAATCAACCGGTACCATCCCGGTCCTGGCGGTGCCAGATACGAAAGAGTTTCCTGTATTTAGTCATGTATCTCATTGCTGCTTGTGGAACCTTGCTGTGCGCAAATTGGCTGCTGTGTTGCCCTTCATTACAACAAAAGCACTTCATTGGCTGTAAAGTGCTTTGGGACTTTTTGAGGTTGTGAAAGGCGCTACATAAATGCAAGTCCTTTCTTTACATCCTACGTTATCAATCCTTCATCAATTGCTTTCCATAGCATGACACTTCCAATGGTCCGAGCAGCTCGGGAATCCATCACCTTCCATAATCTCCACCAGCACATCCCAGAAATGGAGCTCTGAGGGTCGGAATATCTGAACTGGACATTCAGAGCAGAGGCATGGTTAGATTTAATTTCACGGATCCGATCCACCTTTAATTCAGTCTTTGCTATGCATCTTTAGGTTGATGAGTCATATATAGATCTGAAAACTATACGTTTTCAATGCTACAATGAAGTGTCGGGCACCCTGTAATCCAATCTGCCAGAAGTTATTTACGTAATTAAATCAGCGCGCTGGTGAAAGACAAAAGGTAAACACACCAACGCCAGAGCCACTGTCGCAGTTTGAGAAGACAAAAGAATTCCTCAAGGAAATAATAGGGAGCTCAAAGCAGCGCTAGAACTGTTTATTGTAGGAAGAAAATTACACGGTCAGATTCTGCCTTTAGACAAGTAGAACAGAATTTCTCACTTTGCTGCACTGTTCACCTTCATGTAATATTTTTTTATTATTTGTTCATGAGATGTGGGTGTCGCTGGCAAAGCCAGCATTTATTGCCCATTCATAGAAACATAGAAACATAGAAGGTAGGAGCAGGAGTAGGCCATTCGGCCCCTCGAGCCTGCTCCACCATTCAATGCGATCATGGCTGATCATCCAAATTCAGTATCCTGTCCCTGCTTTCTCCCCATATCCCTTGATCCCCTTAGCCTTAAGAAGTATATCTAACTCCTTCTTGAATATATTTAATGAATTGGCCTCAACTGTCTTCTGTGGTAGAGAATTCCACAGGTTCACCACTCTCTGGGTGAAGAAATTCCTCCTCATCTCAGTCCTAAATGGCTTACCCCTTATCCTTAGACTATGACCCCTGGTTCTGGACTCCCCCGCCATCGGGAGCAGCCTTCCTGCATCTAGTCTGTCTAGTCCTGTTAGAATTTTATAAGTTTCAGTGAGATCCCCTCTCATTCTTCTAAACTCTAGCGAATATAAGCCTAATCGACCCAATCTCTCTTCATAATAATAATAATTAATAATTCAACTTTATTGTCATTGCACAAGTACATGAACAACGAAATGTGATCTTGCAAGCTCCCATGACTGGGAGAAGCAAAGCCGCTGCGTCGGTGCGCGCCGCCATTCCATTTCCACCATTCCTCCTGTCCGACAATCTTCAGCCCAACGCCCGGGCCTGCTCACCAGCCGCTCCTCCTTCCGTGACCTTCTCACCAACCACCCCTCCTCGGGGTTCCTTCCGTGACCTTCTGCACCTGGATCTTCCCTGATGGTCACCCCTCCAGGTACTAACCAGGCCTGGTCTCTGCTTAGTTTCCAAGCCTTGCCAGTGACAGTCATTCCTGCCATCCCAAGTATCAGTCTGGTGAATCTTCGCTGCACTGCCTCCATGGCAAGAACATCCTTCCTCAGATAAGGCGACCAAAACTGCACACAATACTCAAGGTGTGGTCTCACCAAGGCCCTGGAGAACTGCAGCAAGACATCCTTGCTCCTGTACTCTAATCCTCTTGCTATGAAGGCCAACATACCATTTGCCTTCTTAACCGCCTGCTGCACCTGCATGCTTACCTTCAGCGACTGGTGCACAAGGACACCCAGGTCTCGTTGCACTTCCCCTTTTCCCAATCTATTGCCATTCAGATAATAATCTGCCTTCCTATTTTGCCACCAAAGTGGATTACCTCGCATTTATCCACATTAGACTGCATCTGCCCAATTGCCCAACCTGTTCAAATCGTACTGGAGTTTCTCTGCATCCTCCTCACAGCACACACGCCCACCCAGCTTTGTGTTGTCTGCAAACTTGGAGATATTACATCTAGTTTCCTCATCTAGATCATTATAATATATTGTGAATAACTGGGGTCCTAGCACCGATCCCTGCGGTACCCCACTAGTCACTGCCTTCCACTCGGACTCTTTGCTTCCGGTCTGCCAACCAGTTTTCTATCCAAGTCAGTACCTTACACCCAATCCCATGTGCTTTAACTTTGCACACTAGTCTCTTATGCGGGACCTTATTGAAAGCCTTCTGAAAGACCAAATACACCACATCCACTGGTTCTCCCTTATCTATTCTACCAGTTATATCCTCAAAAAACTCCAGTAGATTAATCAAGCATGATTTACCTTTTGAAAATCCATGCTGACTTAGTCTGATCCTGTCACTGTTTTCCAAGTGCTCTGCTATTACATCTTTTATAATGGACTCTAGCATTTTCCCCACTACCGATGTCAGGCTTACCGGTCTATAATTCCCCGTTTTTTCTCTACCACCTTTTTTAAATAGTGGGGTTACATTAGCTACCCTCCAATCCATGGGAACTGTTCCAGAGTCTATAGAAATTTGGAAGATGACCAGCAATGCTATTTCTAGGGCCACTTCCTTAAGTACCCTAGGATGTAGATTATCAGGCCCTGGGGATTTATCGGCCTTAATCCCGTCAATTTCCCTAACACCACTTCCCTACAAATACTGATTTCATTCAGTTCCTCCCACTCATTAGACCCTATGTTCCCCGACATCTCTGGGAGTTTATTTGTGTCCTCCTTTGTAAAGACAGAATCAAAGTATGTATTTAATTGGTCTGCCATGTCTTTGTTCCCCATTATAAATTCCCCTGATTCTGACTGCAAGGGACCTACGGTTGACTTTGCCAGTCTTTTTCTCTTCACATATCTATAGAAACTTTTACAGTCAGTTTTTATGTTCCCTGCAAGCTTACTCTCACACTCTATTTTGCCCCTCTTAATTAATCCCTTTGTCCTCCTTTGCTGAATCCTAAACTACACCCAATCCTCAGGTTTGCTGCTTTTTCTGGCCAATTTATATGTCCTCTGCTTGGATCTTATGCTATCCCTAATTTCCCTTGTTAGCCAATGTTGAGTCGCCTTTATTGTTTTACTTTTATGCCAAACTGGGATGAACAAATTCTGTAGTTCATCCATGCGACTGTTAAATGTTTGCCATTGCCTATTCGCCGTCAACTCTTTAAGTAACATCCCCAATCCATCCTAGCCAACTCGCACTTCATACCATCGTAGTTTCCTTTATTTAAATTCAGTACCCAAGTCTCTGAATCAACTACTTCACTCTCCATCTTAATGAAGAATTCTATCATATCATGATCGCTCCTCCCCAAGGGGCCGCGCACAACAAGATTGCTAATTAATCCTTTCTCATTACATAATACCCAGTCTAAGATGGCCTGATCCCTAGTTGGATCCTTGACATATTGGTCCAGGAAACCATCCCGTATACACTCTAGGAATTCCTCTTCCACAGTATTGTTACTAATTTGGTTAGACCAATCTATATGTAGATTAAAGTCACCCATGATAACTGCTGTGCCCTTATTGCACGCATCTCTAATTTCCCATTTAATGCCACCCCCAACCTCAGTATTACTGTTTGGGGGTCTGTATACAACTCCCACTAACGTTTTCTGCTCCTTGGTATTTCTCAGCTCTACCCATACAGATTTCACATCATCAGAGCTAATATCCTTCCTTACTACTGTGTTATTCTCCTCTTTAACCCGCAATGCTACCCCACCGCCTTTTCCTTTTTGCCTGTCCTTCCTGAATATTGAATACCCCTGGATGTTGAATTCCTAGCCTTGGTCACCCTGGAGCCATGTCTCCACAATCCCAATTATATCATACCCGTTTACATCTATTTGCGCAGCTAATTCATCCATCTTATTACGAATGCTCGCATTAAGACACAAAGCCTTCAGGCTTGTTTTCTTAACACTCTTAGACCTTTTAGAATTATTGTTTACTGCGGCCATGTTTGATTTACACCCTTGATTTCTCTGACTTCCACTTTTGCTTTTCTCCTTCCTGTCTTTTGCTTCTATCCTTGCTTCCCTTTCCTCTGTCTCCCTGCACAGGTTCCCAACCCCCTGCCATTTTAGTTTAAACCCTCCCCAACAGCAGTAGCAAACACTCCCCCAGGACATCGGTCCCGGTCCTGCCCAGGTGCAAACCATCCAGTTTGTACTGGTCCCACCTCCCCCAGAACCGGTTCCAATGTCCCAGGAATTTGAATCCCTCCCCCTTGCACCATTCTTCTAGCCATGTATTCATCTGAAATATCCTTCTATTTCTACTTTGACTAGCACATAGCACTGGTAGCAATCCTGAGATTACTACCTTTGAGGTCCTATTTTTTAATTTACCTCCTAACTCCCTATATTCAGCTTTTAGGACCTCATCCCATTTTTTACCTATATCGTTGGTACCTATCTGCACCATGACAACTGGCTGTTCACCCTCCCCCTCCAGAATGGCCTAATTGCTCTTGAGAAGGTGGTGGTGAGCTGCCTTCTTGAAACACTGCAGTCCCAGTGGTGAAGGTCTTAATTGAGGCAGAAATTCCGATCCCTATGGGTGAGTACGCGCTATGTACTCACCCGTAGGGACATAGGAAATGCCGGTTTCAGGCATGCACTGTGCATGTGCTGGAAACCGGCATTTCCGATCTGTCAAGAATGCTCTTGACAGATCGGACGCCTGCCCTGGAGCAGGGCCTCTGCGGGCGGAGAGTTCCGTTTTTTGGAGACCCTCCGTCCGCAGAAAACACTTACAATTCTTGCACCTATAAAAGCAGGTATAAGGCCTGCCTTTACCAGGCTAACAGTTGAAGAAAGTAAAAAAAAAAATTTTCCTACTGATTTATCGATGGGCCAGAAATTCGGGTCCCCACGGGTGAGTACGCCCTGGGTATTCACGCGTAGGCCCAACAAAAGTGCCGGTTTCATGCATGCACTGCGCATGCGTGGGAAACCAGAACTTCCGTTCCCTTAAAGGAAGGGGTTCACAGGTCGAACGCGTGCGCCAGAGAGGCAGTGCTTACGCCTGGAACTTTCATTTTTTTTCCAGGTTTCTCTGGGAGGGTAAGTCTCCAGCAGCTACGCTTTTAAAAAGCAGTCGCAAGGCCTGCTTTTAACAAGGTAAGTGGTGAATTAAGTTAAATTAAAACATTTTTTCCACAGGTTTATTATTTTTAAATACTTTAAAGAAAGGTAAGTTTATTTTTAGCCCTGTTAAAAACTGTAATTAATTTTTTCAAAAATTTAAATTATTGTTTAAAATAGTTATTTTATGTAATTTATAGTTATTTTAAAAATGTGATTTAAAAAAAATTTATTTGAAGTTTTACTTATGTTTTGGGGCCGAACTCTATTCATAGATTTGACAGGTCTTCCTGTCAAATCTATGAATAGAGATTCCCTGCTACAATTGGTTCTCCATGGCCCACGTGATCCCAGGGGACGCTTTGAACTAACTGCGCCCCTGGGATACGCAAGCACTGCGCGCCGGCAGTTGGAGGAGGCCTAGGATCGGAATCCCACGCGGGCCCACAGCACAACGACTGGCACACTAGGTTGGGGGCTTGCACCCGCGGGAAGCCTCCGACCCGAATTTCTGGCCCGATATCAGTTTAAAATACTTTAAAGAAAACTAAGTTTATTTTTAACCCTGTTAAAAACATTAATTATTTTTTCCAAAAATATTAATTTTTGCTTAAAATAGTTAATTTGTCATCATTTTAAAAATGTGATGTTTTTTAAACAATTTATTTGAAGTTTTACTTATGTTTTGGGGCTGATCTCTATTCATAGATTTGACAGGTCTTCCTGTCAAATCTATGAATGGAGCTCCATTCCCTGCTCTGATTGGCTCCCCATGGCCCACGTGATCCCAGGGACGCTGCGAACTACCTGCGCCCCTGGGATACGCGTGCCCGGCACACCGGCAGTTTGAAGAGGCACAGCAATGGAACTCTGCGCCTCCCAGAAGCCCTCCGGTCCAGGCGGAGATTTTTCCAAATCGCAGCCCTCCGCCCACGGGAGGGCTGCGAACGGAATTTCTGGGCCATTATAGTTTCTTGCAGCAGTTTTGGTACAACTGAGTGGTTTGCTAGGTCATTTCAGAGGGCAGTTAATTGTCAACCACATTGCTGTGGGTCTGGAGTCACATATAGGACAGAGCGGGTAAGGACGGCAAACTTCCTTCCCTAAAGGACATTAGTGAACCAGATGGATTTTTACAACAATCTGGTAATTTCATGATCACCATTGCAGATACTAACTTTTTAATTCCTGATTTTTTTTAAATTTAATTAACTGAATTTAAATTCCCAATCTGTCAGGGTGGGATTTGAACTGCTTGTCTCAGAATCATTAGCCCAGGTCTCTGGATTACTGGTCCAGTAACATAACAACTATGCTATCGAACCATCATAAAAGCGCACCAACAACCACCAACCCCGTCCCCCCACCCCACAACCACAATTTTAGTTATCACTCAGTAACTGTCTAACCCGAGGCAGAACTAGCTTCAGTGGACATCTGAATGAGTCGCTCTTTCTTTAGATTTGCCTGTCCCATTTTGTGCTTTCCTCTCCAGAAGTCACTGCAAGCATTGGCAGGCTGCTCAGCTGTGGGGTGCTTCACTGCTGAGCCCAATTATACCATCACTCAGCATCTGCCAACATGCACTCGTATCAGAGGTCACGGGATAGTGTTGGGTGAATCCTACCTACTCTTTAGTCCAAGGGTACTTCTGAACAATGTCTCCTTCAGTTCAGCTCCATTACAATGAGCCAGGCTGCTTACCCGCGCATCGCCTACTCGATCTTTTCAAACCTGCCGCTGCCCATGTTTGTGTTGGCACGGTAGTAGAATTCAATGAACGCAGATCAGTAACGAACTGCACGCACTCCAATTTGGATTGTGATGCATATAAACGTGTAAGCACACATTTTTTTGTAAACTTTATATTTGTATTTTTAAACCTCTTTCTTTTACCACCTGGCTTGACGCCTGCCATTCTCCAAGGCTCCGCCAATGCCCCTGTAGCCTGGGACCAGGGAACTTGTCTAACCTTCTGCTGAGGTCACAACAGAAAATGCTGGAAAAACTCAGCAGGCCAGGCAACATCCGTGGAGAGAAATTATAGTCGACGTTTCGGGTCGAAACCCTTTTTCAAAACTGGAAAGGAAATGAAATAGATCGAAGGCAGGGCTGCGATAGAACAAAAGAAGTAAAGAGACATTAAGAGGTATTCAAAATCTCATCTGGTTTTCAATACCTCTTAATGTCTCTTTACTTCTTTTGTTCTATCGCAGCCCTGCCTTCGATCTATTTCATTTCCTTTCCAGTTTTGAAAAAGGGTTTCGACCCGAAACGTCACCTATAATTTCTCTCCACGGATGTTGCCTGGCCTGCTGAGTTTTTCCAGCATTTTCTGTTGTTATTTCGGATTTCCAGCATCTGCAGTATTTTGCTATCCTTCTGCTGAGGTCTCCGCTTTGCGCCTGCCCGCTCAGCGCAGCTCCGAATAAGAACTAAACAAAGTGGTGTCGGAACCTTTGCCCATCTCTGCTGTTTGTGCTGCCTGGTAGTTAGCGCACAGCCAGCAAAACCCACACATCTACACCACAGGCGTGGAATTCAAAACACTCAGTGGTTGATGCTTTTGAGGAGAGCCAGTTGCACTGTGATGCATAGCAAGACAGACAGTGCAAAAAGACATTTAAGACAAAAAAACGATAACATTCAGCACCTCACAAATACACCCAGTGTGGCGAGAGTGATCCAAAAGTAAAACACAGCACAAACCTGTGACTTGTGAAGGCACAGATAAAATGTGACTCAGCCTGATTACTAACTCAATGGAAACTGCACCAGCAGCACGATTGAAACATGGGCCAGGGTTAGTCTCTTTGTCCTCAATACTGAAAGCAATATTTCTGCTTCCATATATATTGGCCCAGGTTTTGCGGTGGGTCTGGCGGCGTACTCTCAGAGTATGCTGCCATACCTCCTCTGAAGTCTACCACAAGTTCGGGATTTCCACAAGTGCGTTGTCAGGCCATCCGCACGGCCCACGAAAAAGCAATCGCTGATGCAGAGTTGGCCCAGCAATTGCATACGGAAATGTTAGGGTTGGTGCAAACGGGTGCAGGGCCTGTTTGCATCAGCGTAAGGGGATACCCCAGGCATGATTTAAACATTTTCATCTCGGAAATTATACATATACACCGTATCAAATGTATTTCTGCAAATATTGGCCCGGATTAGAGCTTTAATGATGTAAAAAATTATCAAAAAATTAAGCTTTTAGTGAGGTTGGTGGAATGAAACTAATTAGGAATTAAATCCCAATCCTGTAAATTGTAATTAAATCTGATTTCGGGATTCCATTAAATCGGAACACGGGATTCCCTTCGGAAATGATTAAATTTGAATTCTGCTTTGTGATTGGAGGACCAGGCCCACGTGATCCCAGGTACATTTTCGCACCGCCTGTGCCCCTGGGATCCGTGGGCCATTACGCTGCCCTCCACCTCGCAGCATCAGACCGCAAGTTTTCGCAGCCTCGCGGCCATCATGTAGGTGTGTCTTCCTTTTGCAGGTTGGAGGCGTACTCCGGAGGTACGCCTCCGACTGCAATTTTTGGCACATTAATTCTGTAATTTTTTCAGAATATGTATATTTACATAGTGATTTTTATATGCACAGATATATCTATATGTAAATCTATGTACATTGACGTAAGAAAACTACTAGGCACTTGGTCTGAGTATTAAACAAGGCTTTAATCAACTGTTTTTCAACATGGAGATCTAGTTGTGTCCTTCACTAGTTCCTGTTAAAGAATGTCCTGAGCAAGCTGGGTCCATGCCTGAGTATTTATACTCTCCCTGGACAGCACCAACAGCAGGCCGCCCAGTATTATTACATAAGTCATTTTCACATGAATGACAAGATTCACGTCATACATTAAATCTACCTATCTATAAAAGTCTTGTGCCTGGCTTGCCCATCACACTCCAGATACACAGGCACTCCTGCTCCTTCCAACTCCATGTTTTTGGGCCTTTTTTTCGAGCAGCCTCCAGTGGTCCCTTTAGAGACCGTTGGTTAGGCTACTGAAAATCTGTCAGTAAGAACTCGCACAATCACAAGCTCTAACTAGGGCTAACCAATTCACCAATCTGAGTCTGAAATGATTTAAATATTGAAATGAGGCCTGTGCTCATTTCAGGCAGACACCGGGGCCAGCAAGGAGAGAGGCCCCAATCACGTGCCCGTGCAGGTCGGGCACAGACCTCTCCCCTGCTAAATTGGTTATCGTTGTGCCTGTTTTGGGCCGATAAAATGGACGCAATGATGTTAAATTTAGGTCCCAATGAGTCTCTGGTATACTGAGCTTGTCTGGCACCTGACAGAGAGCCACCTAGAAGAAAATGAGGTTTCATGTTAACAGAGAAAATGCTGATGGATTGGGGTAGGGTGGGTTGTGGGGGGAGAGGGGGGCGGTTGCTTTAAAATACCATGCAGGCAGAGAATGTTGGAAAGTACTGTAGCACCTTCATTGAGGTATGAGAATTAACACCGGTACGCTTTTATCGACACCAACACCTTGGCTGCCCGTGCTTGCAAACATCACACCACCACACCTACGCCGTGAATATGCAGTCTCCAGAGAATACAACCGCTACACCAGCAAAGACATGCCGATCCAGGCCGACTTGAACAACCTACCACCAACCCGTCTCAAATCTAGAAGGCCATTATGGACTGTCGCCGAAGCCCTTTAGTGATCTCCTCTCAGCCTTGATGACCGATGGCAAAATGCTTGGAAGAACTGCGACATATGGAATGGATTCCTTATAGAGGAACCCACAGCACAATCTGAAGCATCAAACCTTCCTCACAAACAGTGGACAACCATCAGCTGCCTCCGAACCGGTCATGGTCAATGCTGCCACCTTCTCCCGAGATGGAAGATGAAAGTATCCCCATCGTGCGACTGTGGAGCTCCTAATCAGACCCTGGAGCCCATCATTGAGCACTGCCCTCAGAGGAAATTCACAGGTGGCCTACAAGATAGAAACACTGTTACACAGGAAGCTTTGGCCTGGATATCCGACTTAGATATTGACATTTAATTTGCTTTGCCAGAACCATACGAAAGAAGAAGACGATTGAGGTATACAAAATATTAAACGGCACTGATAAACCCAGAATATTACTTCAAACCACACCCGGAAAGTAGTACCGAAGCCCAGACTCACCGTACGGAAAATCAGGAGATGGTTTGGTACCCTTGTATTACCAGCGCACCTCTTTATTCGTGAGAATCCTGTGCCTTTTTAGGGGAGCCAGTCCACCCCTTTAGGGGGCATAAAGTAATTTTTCATAAGTAATTTTGTTTTTTGAGAAATCCAGCTGTGCAGGACACCAGCAAGGCTGAGAAAATAGGGGATTAATTAGAAAACAGTCGGGTGACTGAAAACACTGCCTTAAAAGCCTGAATACTATAAGAGGAAGGAAAGGCGGGTGGGGGAGGGGGGGAGAGAGAGGGGTCAGGGGTGCCACAGTTTTGAGAACCTGGGTTCGAACGAGCTGGTGACTGTGTGATGAGCCTTGATTTCATCGCAGTGGGGGTGTAGAGGGAAAGAAGAGCGTGCTTGTGGTGCCACATTTGACGGTACCAACACACTGTGCTGCCAGGCACACAGCCAAAAGTTTCCGAGTACATCCGTTCTGTTGTACTGAAGACCTGTGCTCCAGAACGAGCCAAGCTGTTCCAGTACAGCTACAACAATGGCATCTACCTGACAAAGTGGAAAATTGCCCAGGTATGTCCTGTCCACAAAAAGCTGGATAAATCCAACCTACTCTCAATCCTCAGTAAAGTGATGAAAGGAGTTGTCAACAGTGCTATCAAGCTGCACATACTCACCATGAATGCTCAGTTCAGGTCCCACTCAGCTCCAGACCTCATTACAGTCTTGGTCCAAATATGAATACGAGCTGAATTCCAGAGGTGAAGTGAGAGTGACTGCCCATGACATCAAGACAGCATGCGACTGAGTGCGGTACCAAGGAGCTCTAGTTAAACGGGAATCAGGGGGAAAACTCCCACTGGCTGGAGTCACACATAGCACAAAGGAAGATGGTTGTGGCTGTTGGAGGCCAATCATCTCAGCCCCAGGATATCACTGAAGGAGTTCCTCAGCGCAGTGTCTTAGGCCCAACCATCTTCAATGGCTTCATCAATCACCTTCCCTCCATCATAAAGTCAGAAGTGGGGCTGTTCACCTACGATTGCACTGTGCTCAGCTCCACCCGCAACTCCTCTAATAATGAAGCAGCCATGCTCACATGCAACAAGACTTGGACAGGTTGGGTGATTGGGCAGAAGCATGGCAGATGCAATATAACGTGGATAAATGTGAGGTTATCCACTTTGGTGTCAAAAACAGGAAGGCAGATTATTATTCAGAAGGCTTTCGATAAGGTCCCGCATAAGAGACTAGCGCGCAAAGTTAAAGCACATGGGATTGGGGGTAAGGTACTGACTTGGATAGAAAACTGGTTGGCAGACAGGAAGCAAACAGTTGGAATAAACGGGTCTTTTTCCGAGTGGAAGGCAGTGACTAGTGGGGTACCGCAGGGATCGGTGCTAGGACCCCAGCTGTTCACAATATATATTAATGATCTAGACAAGGGAACTAGATGTAATATCTCCAAGGTTGCAGACAACACAAAGCTAGGTGGGCATGTGTGCTGTGAGGAGGATGCCGAGAAACTCCAGTACGATTTGAACAGGTTGGGCGATTGGGCAGGTGCATGGCAGATGCAGTCTAATGTGGATAAATGCGAGGTTACCCACTTTGGTGGCAAAAACAGGAAGGCAGATTATTATCTGAATGGCAATAGATTGGGAAAAGGGGAAGTGCAATGAGACCTGGGTGTCCTTGTGCACCAGTCGCTGAAGATAAGCATGCAGGTGCAGCAGACGTTTAAGAAGGCAAATGGTATGTTGGCCTTCGTAGCGAGAGGGTTTGAGTACAGGAACAAGGATGTCTTGCTGCAGTTGTACGGGGCCTTGGTAAGACCACGTCTTGAGTATTGTGTGCAGTTTTGGTCGCCTTATCTGAGGAAGGATGTTCTTGCCATGGAAGGAGTGCAGCGAAGATTCATCAGGCTGATACCTGGGATGGCAGGAATGACGTATGAGGAGAGATTGGGTCGATTGGGCTTATACTCGGAGTTTAGAAGAATGAGAGGGGATCTCATTGAAACTTATAAAATTCTGACAGGACTGGCCAGACTAGATGCAGGAAGGATGTTCCCGATGGTCGGGGAGTCCAGAACCAGGGGTCACAGTCTAAGGATAAGGGGTAAGCCATTTAGGACAGAGATGAGGAGGAATTTCTTCACCCAGAGAGTGGTGAACCTGTGGAATTCTCTACCACAGAAGGCAGACGAAATTGAAGTTCTCAGCCGAGGTCTCAATTTCTGCCCCACCACCAAAATGGACCCCATCGGTCTCGCGGCAGACACAGAGGAATTCATCAGGAGAATGAGGCTCCGGGAATTCTTCCACAAATCCCAAGATGTCAGCAGCGAACCCAATGAGACAATCAATGATCCGGAACAGCAGACAGAGGGATCCGCAGTGCAGCGACCGAAGAAGAAAGAGTCAAATTGGACCCCTCCGGAGGGTCGCTGCCCTAAGCTTGACATGTATGCTCAAGCTGTCAGGAGATGCATCAATGCCAGATTCATCAGCCGCACTCACAAGACAGTCCAGAATGTCACCCGAGCACAACGCAACGCCATCCACGCTCTCAAGACCAACCGCAACATCGTCATCAAACCAGCAGACAAAGGAGGTGCCATCGTCATACAGAACAGAACGGACTATTGCAAAGAAGTATACCGACAACTGGACAACCAGGAACACTACAGACAGTTACCCGCAGATCCGACCAAAGAACACACCCGCCAACTCAACAGACTGATCAAAACCTTCGATCCAGACCTTCAAAGCATCCTACATGCTCTCATCCCATGTACTCCCCGCATGGGTGACTTCTACTGCCTCCCAAAGATACACAAAGCCAACACACCTGGACGTCCTATCGCATCAGGCAACGGAACCCTGTGTGAGAACCTCTCTGGATATGTCGAGGGCATCCTGAAACACATCGTACAGGGAACCCCCAGCTTCTGTCGCGACACTACAGACTTCTTACAGAAGCTCAGCACCCACGGACCAGTTGAACCAGGAACACTCCTCGCCACGATGGACGTCTCGGCACTCTACACCAGTATCCCCCACGATGACGGCATCGCTGCGGCAGCCTCAGTACTCAACACCAACAACAGCCAATCTCCAGACGCCATCCTACAACTCATCCGCTTCATCCTTGACCACAATGTCTTCACCTTCGACAACCAGTTCTTTACCCAAACACACGGAACAGCCACGGGGACCAAATTCGCACCCCAATACGCAAACATCTTCATGCACAAGTTCGAGCAAGACTTCTTCGCTGCACAGGATCTCCAACCAACGCTATACACCAGATACATCGATGACATTTTCTTCCTATGGACCCACGGCGAAGAATCACTGAAAAGACTACACGATAACATCAACAAGTTCCATCCCACCATCAAACTCACCATGGACTACTCCTCAGAATCAGTCTCATTCCTGGACACACGAATCTCCATCAAAGACGGACACCTCAGCACTTCACTCTACCGCAAGCCCACGGACAACCTCACGATGCTTCACTTCTCCAGCTTCCACCCTAACCACGTTAAAGAAGCCATCCCCTATGGACAAGCCCTGCGAATACACAGGATCTGCTCAGACGAGGAGGAACGCGATGGACACCTACAGACACTGAAAGACGCCCTTGTAAGAACGGGATATGACGCTCGACTCGTCGATCGACAGTTCCGATGGGCCACAGCGAAAAATCGCATAGACCTCCTCAGAAGACAAACACGGGACACAACCAACAGAGTACCCTTCATCGTCCAGTACTTCCCCGGAGCGGAGAAACTACGCCATGTTCTTCGCAGCCTTCAACATGTCATCGATGGCGACGAACACCTCGCTAAGGCCATCCCCACGCCTCCACTACTCGCTTTCAAACAGCCGCCTAACCTCAAACAGACCATCGTTCGCAGCAAATTACCCAGCTTCCAGGAGAACAGCGACCACGACACCACACAACCCTGCCACAGCAACCTCTGCAAGACATGCCAGATCATCAACACAGATACCATCATCACACGTGAGGACACCACCCACCAGGTACATGGTACATACTCATGTGACTCGGCCAACGTTGTCTACCTCATACGTTGCAGGAAAGGATGCCCCGGAGCATGGTACATCGGCGAGACCATGCAGACACTGCGACAACGGATGAACGGACACCGCGCAACAATCACCAGGCAGGAGTGTTCCCTCCCAGTCGGGGAACACTTCAGCAGTCAAGGACATTCAGCCTCCGATCTTCGGGTAAGCATTCTCCAAGGTGGCCTTCGAGACACACGACAACGCAAAATCGTCGAGCAGAAACTGATAGCCAAGTTCCGCACCCATGAGGACGGCCTTAACCGAGATCTTGGGTTCATGTCACGCTACATGTAACCCCACCTGATGCAGAGTCATCCAGACTCGAGTCGACATTGGCTTGTTCTCTCTACACAGATGCGGCTGGACCTGCTGTGATTTCCAGCCAAAAAAAATGTTTTTTGTCTTTTTTTGTTTTTCATACAGACCCCAGCATCTGCAATATTTGACCCCTTGTGACCCCACCTCATTGTTCTTTGATGTAATGTTTCCCTGACTGACCTGTTTGGACACCATTCACACCTTTGACTGCTGTGATTATCTCTCTGCCGAGGTGTGATAAATGGCAGTTGGAAAGGTTACCTGTAAACATCTGACATGATTCTCTGACTATATAAGCTGTGTCTTTATGCATTTCTCCACTTCACCTGAGGAAGGAGCAGCGCTCCGAAAGCTTGTGATTTCAAATAAAGCTGTTGGACTATAACCTGGTGTTGTGTGATTTCTTACATTTGTCCACCCCAGTCCAACTCCGGCATCTCCACACCAATAGAGAGTCTAACCACCGCCCCATGACATTCAATGGCATTACCATCATTGAATCCCCCACCATCAACATCCTGGGGGGCCACCATTGACCAGAAACTTAACTGGACCAGCCACATAAATACTGTGGCTACAAGAGCAGGTCAGAGGAGAGGCTAGGTATTCTGTGGCGAGTAACTCACCTCCTGACTCCTCAAATCCTTTCCACCATCTACAAAGCACAAGCCAGGAGTGTGATGGAATACACTCCACTTGCCTGGATGAGTGCAGCTCCAACAACACTCAAGAAGCTCAACACCACCCAGGACAAAGCAGCCCACCTGATCGGCACCCTATCCACCACCTTAAACATTCACTCCCTCCACCACCGGCGTACCATGGCTGCAGTGTGTACCATCTACATGATGCACTGCAGCAACTTACCAATGCTTCTTCAACAGCACCTCCCAAACCCATGACCTCTACCACCTAGAAGGACAAGGGCAGCAGGTGTATGTGAACACCACCACCTCCAAGTTCCCCTCCAAGTCACACAACATTCTGACTTGGAAGTATATCGCCGATCCTTCATCGTCGCTGGGTCAAAAACCTGGAACTCCCTCCCTAACAGCACTGTGGGAGTACCTTCACTACACAGACTGCAGCTATTCAAGAAGGTGGCTCCCCACCACCTTCTCAAGGGAAATTATGGCTTGGTAATAAATGCTGGCCTTTACCAGCAATGCCCATATCACGAGAAATACAGTTATGAGCTGGCAAATTTAATAGCCATGATCATTAAAGCTTGTTTTATTACAGAACTTAAACCTGTCACAGAATTATTGGAGGGAGTTATTAAGAACAGGATGTTTAAGCTATCTATTATTCCATGGCTGG
The DNA here is from genome assembly GCF_052327205.1 of Somniosus microcephalus. Taxonomy (NCBI): domain Eukaryota; kingdom Metazoa; phylum Chordata; class Chondrichthyes; order Squaliformes; family Somniosidae; genus Somniosus; species Somniosus microcephalus. Next base: position 21,153,201 of record NC_140988.1, read on the forward strand.
AAAGGCTAAATGGAGCAGGCTCAAATAGTTTCATAACCAGAAAGCTTGGGGGCAAAATTGGGGCTCAGTAGCGCCCATTTTTTGGCTGCTATGAGTGCCCGTAGGGTTCCAAAATGGTGCCCGCGATGCATGTGCACAATTCTGACGTGAAGCGTGCCAGACGTCATCTTGTTAAAGGGATTAGCACGCGCGCACTAAGGGCTGGATTTTCATTGAGGAGGTGGGTAGGAGGCGGGACTACAACTTTTGGGGTTGTAGTCCCGCCTCCATCGAGTTCTAGCCAACCCGTGCGATTTAGACTTGATTGACCTTGTTGAGCCTGCCCAGCGGGCTCAGCAGGCCAATTAAGGGCCACCCGGCAACAGGTGACGTCACAGATTGAAATTTCAACTGTCAAGACCTTTTGACAGATGAAATATCAGCATTTCCCAGCTGTTTGAAGCTGTCAAACACTGACAATCTGTACTCCAGGTTAATTCCTTCCTCTCAGGATGATTTAGAGATCTCCCCGGAACAAAAAGCAGAGGCTGCAGATTTTGACAGCTCGCGGCCATTCTGCTTTCTGTGCCGGTGAGATGAGGGTCTCCCGAGACCTGAAGGAAGGAAGGCTGTAAAGGTAAGTAAAGGTTAGTAGAACTTCTTTAAACACTTTACACAGACCAAACACACTTAGCTCTGCACTCATGCACCCATCACTCACCTGAACACCGGACATCTCGTCCCCTCCAAGCCCTTCATCCCGACGGCCCACCTCGCTAACTTGGCGTGGTTTGGAGCCATTGGGAATCCCACATTTCAACAATGAAAATAGGGATTAGGCTAAAAACTGCCTTTAACTACCTGTTAACAGGCAGTTAATTGGCACTAATCCCCTTCCCGCCTCAGGAAGGCGGGTCCCAGTGCGGGGCGGGTACCTGCCTATTTTGAAAATGGCATGGAGGGAGGTTGGGGGCGGGATGGGGTCAGGACCCCCGATTTTGGGATTTTAAACCCCCACACGCCTCCAATCCCGACTCCACGGCCCAATGAAAATCCAGCCCTTAATGTCCGCTGGAAGTATGCAGAGCAGGCAGATCATTGATCATTGATTTTACAGCAGCGCTGCCATTTTGGAGCTCCACGCTCCAGCCGACGCCCCCTTTTAACCTTGCACAGCTGAACACGCGTTTGTAGTGTATGTACCTTTAAGAGGAACTATGTTTTTGAAGCCCCTGTATACTGTAGTACCAGTAGTGACCACTCGGGTATATAAGCCTGTGTAGCGTCTTGTGTAGTTAGTTCACCTCCAGACTTTGTTCAGTAAACACTTGTTAAATCAACTCCTGCATTCCGTGTCTCCATTAACACACGGATCTAACCGTAGCGACGAGTTAGAAACGAACTTACCTGCAATTCGGCAGCACCTCAAGGGGACCGATTCCTCAGACGAAGGTCGAAGCCAGAAGCAAGAAAAAAAACAAACAAACTGTGGTTTCACCAGCTAAACGGGCTGGTGGTAGGTAGTGCACTGATCCTTCCTGGGCTGTGGTGGGCTAGAGCTCGATCGGGTGGCTCTGCAACGGGGCCGGGCAGCGAGTCGGGAAGCAGAAGCAAAGAGAGAGAGAGGGTGGAGCACTCAGGGCGCGGCCGGTGCTGCAAAGCAGGTCAGCGTTCGGACTGAGCAGAGGGAGGGGAAAGTCCCAGAGGGTCCGCTCCACGACGGGAACGGTTCTCCAAGTAACGGAGAAACTATTGAAGCGATATATAAAAAAAAAATATATAGAAATACCGCAAAAAGCTGCAGGTCGCAACGGGAACCGCGGAGAACAGCGTTGGCAGCAGCGGCAGCAGTGGGAAAGCGTGGGAGGCGCCATCTTAACTCGGCGGGGAAGAAAGAAAAGCGCGGGAGGCGCCATTTTGATCCATCGAGGATGGAGGAAAAGCGCGGGAAGCGCCATTTTAGATTTTCAAGATGCCGAAGACTGGCAATATTACTGCTTTCGATAGTGATATAGAAGATTGGACCACATATGTGGAAAGAGTGGAGGTATATTGCAAGGCGAATGAAGTAGCGGATGATAAAAAGGCATCGGTACATCTAAATCTGATGGACGCAAGGACATACGGTCTGTTACGAAACTTGATCACTCCAGCCAAACCGATGGACAAGAATTTTAAGGACATTGTTGATACCTTACAGGAGCACTTAAACCCAACACCGCTGCTGATAGCGGAACGATTCAAATTCTTCAGGAGGAATCAGCACAAGAATGAAAGTAACGCTGATTACCTCACCAAATTACGAAAGCTGTCAAAGCACTGCCAATTCGGGGCAGGACTGGCAGATTCTCTACGAGACAAATTCGTCTGCGGTCTCCTAAGCGAAGGAACACAGAAAAGATTACTTTCTGAGAAAGATTTGACACTGGACAAGGCTTTCAGTGTGGCTGTAACATACGAAGCAGCAGCAAGAGGAGCTGCAGAGATACAGCAAAAGCCACAGGACTTCGGCACCCATGAAATGACACGGGGTTTCGAGAGATGTTATCGCTGCGGCAGATCCACCCATGACCAGAAGGACTGCTGGTTCAAGGACAAAGCATGCAGGCAATGCAGAAAGATGGGACACATTGCACGTGTATGCAGATCTGGAAAGAAATCCGCTGACAGTAAAAAGGTCAATAAGGAAAAGTACAGAAAGGTACAAATAGCTCTGAAGACCAGAAGAGCGGTAGCGACTCCGGAAACAAGAGACTAAGCTGTCTCAAATTACATAATGTAATTGCCAAAGAAGATTACCAGACCATTTGGGTTACCCTCATGATAGCGGGGTCCCCAGTCAAAATGGAGCTAGATACAGGATCAGCTCTGACCGTCATAAGTCGACGGGATTACGAGCGGCTATTTCCGCATATACCTTTGAAAGACACATCCATTATCTTGAAGACATATACGGGGCAGAAAGTATACCCCAGAGGAAAAATAAGGGTGCCTGTTGTGTACAACGGCAAGGAAATACAGAAGTTGTATTTATACGTTCTGCAAGATGATGGTCCACCGTTGTTGGGACGTGAATGGATCAGAAAGATATGTTTAGACTGGCACTCCATTCAGGCACTGACAGTGACCAGTAAGAAAAAAACAATGATGACGTCATACCTGGACGATTAAAAGAAATCTTGGCTAACACCAAAGAAGTGTTTCAACAGGAACTAGGAACCCTGAAAGGCGCCACCGCCTCAATAAAAGTGGAAGAGGCGGCAATTCCCAAGTTTTTTAAGGCAAGGCCGGTGCCATACACAATTCGTCCAGCCGTCGAGGCAGAGCTGGAGAATTTGGAAAAAGCAGGCGTGTAATCCAAGGTAGATTGGAGCGAGTGGGCAACACCCATCATCCCGGTCATGAAGAAAACGTTGAATAATGATAAATCTGAAGAACAGAGAAAAGTTCGCATCTGTGGGGACTTCAAGGTGACTGTAAACCCGGTTCTTCACATGGTACAGTATCCTCTTCCGAGGATAGAAGATATTTTCGCCTCACTATCCGGAGGGAAACGTTTCACCAAAATTGACTTAGCACAGGCATATCTACAGATGGAGGTTGAGGAGGCCGCTAAAAAGTATCTCACGATAAACACACACAAAGGCCTGTACCAGTACAATCGACTGGTTTTCGGAGTGGCATCAGCTCCGGCTATCTGGCAAAGAGCTATGGAGCAAGTCCTGCAAGGGATTCCGGGGACTCAATGCTACCTAGACGACATCCTTGTAACAGGAGAAAACGACAACGAGCACCTTGCCAACTTGGAGCAGGTGCTCACGAGGCTGAGAGAACGGGGCCTACGAGCAAATCGCCCCAAGTGTGAATTTTTCCAGAAACAAATATCATATTGTGGCCATGTCATTAACGAAGAAGGGTTGCATAAGTCACCTGAAAAAATTGAAGCGGTCGTAAAGGCCCCAGCGCCTGAAAATGTCTCACAATTAAGGTCGTTCCTGGGATTAGTAAATTACTATCATAAATTTTTACCAAACTTGTCGACGGTTCTGCACCCTCTTAACGCACTGCTACAAACGGGAGTAGTTTGGAAATGGAGCGAAGACTGTAAACGTGCCTTCCATAAATGCAAAGGCTTGATCACGTCCAAGGAAGTGTTGGCTCATTACAACCAATCAGACTGGCGTGCGATGCATCCCCTTACGGCATGGGAGCGGTATTATCGCATAGATTCCCTGATGGCTCGGAGCGGCCGATAGCTTTTGCGTCACGCTCATTGAACTCAGCTGAGCGTAACTATGCCCAGATCGACAGGGAGGCACTCAGCCTGGTATGGGGGGTGAAGAAATTCAACCATTACCTACACGGACAAAAATTTATCTTGTTGACTGACCATCAACCCCTCATCTCCATATTCAACCCTAAAAAGGGCGTTCCCATTATGACAGCGCAAAGGCTACAGAGGTGGTCCCTTTTCCGAGGGGCACACCAATATGACATAGAATACAAAGGAACAAAACAGCATGGGAATGCTGACGGGTTATCGCGCCTACCGTTGCCAACGGTGGAAGAGGCGCCTACAGTGGACCCAGTGGAGATGTTCCACTCGACCATAGTGGAATGTCTACCGGTGACAAATTCTACCATTGAAAAGGAAACGCGAATTGACCCGACTCTCTCACGAGTCTACGATTTAACGGTGAAGGGATGGCCAGCACATGGCGAACCACTGTTGCCAGCATTCTCGCAAAGAAGAGAACAGCTGTCAGTGTGCCGAGGAACCTTGATGTGTGGATCCAGAGTGGTGATTCCACCCAAACTCAAGGATAGAGTGCTAAAGGAGCTTCACGAGGGGCATCTGGGTGGAGTGAAAATGAAGAACTTAGCCAGAGCATTTGTGTGATGGCCAGGTATCGATGGAGACATCGAAGAAATGACCAAGAGCTGTCTAGGATGCCAGAAGGTCCAAAACGCCCCACCACAAGCCCCTCTACATCCATGGGAGTGGCCCTCATCTCCATGGCAAAGGGTACATATCGACTTTGCTGGTCCATTTATGGACTCAATGTTCTTAATCGCGGTGGATGCACACTCCAAGTGGCCGGAGGTAATAAAGATGTCCTCCACCACCACGAAAAAAACCATCACAGTATTAAGGACCATATTCGCCAGGAATGGGCTGCCTGAACAGATCTGTTCTGATAATGGACCGCAATTTGTATCCGAAGAATTCAGGAAGTTCTTAAAAAACAATGGGGTTAAGCACTACACGTCCGCCCCATACCATCCCGCCACCAATGGATTGGCTGAAAGGTTTGTCCAGACCTTCAAGAAGGCCATAAAGGCCATGGGTAATGAAGACATAAATCTACAATATAAGGTAGATAACTTCTTGTTTGCGTACAGGAATGCAACACATGTGGTTACAAACCAAACCCCTGCCATGATGTTTTTCACTAGAAGCCTAAGATGCCGGCTGGATTTGGTCAAGCCAAACGTCAGAAGGGACGTAGAGAACCGGCAATTTCAAGGCATGAATGAAAGGCCAACTAGAACCTTCCAGATAGGTCAACAAGTTTTGGCCCGGGACTACCGTACCGAGAAATGGCAGCCTGGAACTATTTGCACACGACTAGGACCGCTGATGTATACCGTGGACATTGGAGAAAACATAATAAGGCGCCATGCTGATCAGATCATAGAGTCATCCGAATCGACCTTGCCAAAAGAACCTACTACACCACCGAGGCGTCATCCGGACCGAGTCAGGAAGCCTCCAGAGAGATTGAATTTGTAATTGATTAACTTCAGCAAATGTGTATATTATTGTTCTTGTAAAAATGTTATTTAATGATTACTTAAAATGTTATGTACCATTTATCTAAAAGGGGAGGAATTGTAGTGTATGTACCTTTAAGATGAACTATGTTTTTGAAGCCCCTGTATACTGTAGTACCAGTAGTGACCACTCGGGTATATAAGCCTGTGTAGCGTCTTGTGTAGTTAGTTCACCTCCAGACTTTGTTCAGTAAACACTTGTTAAATCAACTCCTGCATTCCGTGTCTCCATTAACACACGGATCTAACAGCGTTAAGCACCACGAAGGACCCCGCTATTTAAAGGGATCATCAACTACTTGCAGGTCAGTTGCTGCTTTATTTCTTCTGGCTGTTGCTGCAATTCTACATGTTTTTGGCGCTTTCTATAGTTGTTTCAGGTTTACAGGGAGTAGTGTGACAGGGAGCACCTTGTGCTGACTTCAAGGCTTCTGCACAAACCAGTTGCTCGCAGACATTGGTGCGCTAGTAGGCCTTCCTCTTGGAATCGAACATGACTGAGAGAATGAGCAGAGGCCAAGCAGAGCAGGACAAGCTGCTAGAAGAGGGAGGAGGAGGAGGAGGAGGAGGAGGAGGGGGAGAAGGGCTCTCAGCAGGAGGCCATATCTGCCCAGGGTGTTCAGGGAGCAATTCTCCTACCTGAACCTCAGCGAGGGACAATGTGCGAGACGTCTTCGCTTCACTAAGGAGGTCATCACTGAAAACTACCACAGGCTGCAGCCACAACTGCAACCTCAAAGCAGGGCAAGGATCGCATTGCTAGTGGCTGTGAAGGTGACCATGGCGATGAACTTCTATGCGTCTGGCTCTTTCCAGGCTGGTGCTGGAGGTATGAGCAACATCTCGCAGTTTGCAGTGCACTGTTGCATAAGGGAGGTAACTGAGGCTCCCTATTCAAAGAGAAATAACTTCATTTCATTCCTTCTTGCCAGAGAGAAGCGGCTGGAGCGAGCACGAGGGTTTGCAAGGATTGCAGGCTTCCCCACGGTGCAGGGTGCCATTGATTGCACGCACATTGCTTTGCATGCGCCGCATGTCAACCCTGCCATGTACCGGAACCAAAAAAAGATTCCATTCCCTCGACGTGTATCTGGTGTTTGACCATAGGCAGCACATCATGCAGGTCAATGCCCGATATCCCGGCAGCAGTCATGATGCATTCATTCTGCGGCAGTTCACTGTGCCAGCTGTATTTCAGCCCAGTGACAGAGGGAAGGTAAGGAATGTGGGACTGTTGGTGAATAGGGAATTGGGGTTGAGGTTATTGGTATCGCACTTGAATTAGTTTTTCACATACAGCCTGTAATGTATTGTCACATGGTTTGTCACATGGTTTAGTATGAGCATGCTCAGTTTGCACTGACCTAGTAAAGAAAGCGCATGGACTAGCAACTCATCGTGTCTCTGTCCTTCATTTGTTCTACCCACATATATTACATAGTCCAGGTAGAAAGGGACTGTCTAGATTGCAGCCTCCCTTCTTTTTCCTCCTCTTCCACCTCCTCCTCTTCCTCGTTCTCCTCTTTACCCTCCTAGTCCTCAGCTTCTCACCTGATAGGTGGTGGCAAGGGCTGTTCCTTCATGGTGACCAGGTTGTGCAGCATACCACCACAAATCTTGAGACCCACTCAGCCAAGTACTGCAGGGCTCCCCCAGAGCGGTTCAGGCAGCGGAATCATTGCCTCAGTATGCCAGTGGTCTGCTCTATCACATTTCTTGTGGAAGCATGGCTCTCATTGTAAGCATGCTGCGCACATGTGCATCAGTTGCAAACCGGAGTCATGAGCCATGTCGTCAGCGGATAGCCCTTGTCGCCCAGTAGCCACGGCAAAACAAAGGGAAGGGTGTCAGTGAGTGTTGTGCAATTGTTTGGGTGATGTGGCTGTCATGGTTGAATAACTGGAGGTGGGTGCAAGCTGTGAGATGTGGGTGTGAGTTTTGCAATAGTGGTAAGTGTGTGAGGGTGAGGTGAAGCATATGAATGTTAGGTATGAGTCCTAATTGATAGAGATTGTTAGTAGGTGAGTGATGGGGGTGTGGTGAATTCAGCATAAGAACATAAGAACATAAGAAGTAGGAGCAGGAGTAGGCCATGCGGCCCCTCGGGCCTGCTCCGCCATTCAATAGGATCATGGCTGATCCGAATCTAGACTCACGTCCACTTCCCTGCCCTATCCCCGTAACCCCTAATTCCCTTATCTGCTAGGAAACTGTCTATCTCCATTTTTAATTTATTTAATGTTGCAGCTTCCACAGCTCTCTGGGGTAGCAAATTCCATAGATTTACTACCCTCTGAGTGAAGAAGTTTCTCCTCATCTCAGTTTTGAAAGGGCAACCCCTTATTCTTAGATTATGCCCCCTAGTTCTAGTCTCACCCATCAGTGGAAACATCCTCACCACATCCACCCGGTCAAGCCCCCTCACAATCTTATATGTTTCGATAAGATCGCCTCTCATTCTTCTGAACTCCAATGAGTAGAGTCCCAACCTACTCAACCTTTCCTCATACGTCAACCCCCTCATCTCCGGAATCAACCGAGTGAACCTTCTCTGAACCGCCTCGAGAGCAAGTATATCTTTTCTTAAATATGGAAACCAAAACTGCATGCAGTATTCCAGGTGTGGCCTCACCAATATCCTGTATAACTGCAGCAAGACTTCCCTGTTTTTATACTCCATCCCCCTTGCAATAAAAGCCAAGATCACCTGCTGCACCTGCATACTAACTTTTTGTGTTTCATGCACCAGGACCCCCAGATCCCTTTGTACTGTAGCACTTTGCAGTTTCTCTCCATTTAGATAATAACTTGCTCTTTGATTTTTTCTGCCAAAGTGCATAACCTCACACTTTCCAGCATTATATTGCATCTGCCAAATCTCTGCCCACTCACTTAGCCTGTCTATGTCCTTTTGCAGGTTTTTTATGTCCTCTTCACTCACTGCTTTCCTTCCCATCTTTGTATCGTCGGCAAACTTGGATATGTTGCACTCGGTCCCTTCCTCCAAATCGTTAATATAGATTGTAAAGAGTTGGGCCTAGAAATTCAGTGCCCTTAGCACCGATTTTGCGGCGCTAGAGGGCCTAGCGCTGCAATTGGCGCCGGTTCCTAAATTGCCTGGCGCCCTTCCGCGGCGGTAGACCGGTAGCACTGCGCCAGCACCGATGACGTCATCGGTGTGCGCAGCGTCCCGGTTGTCGTGGTAACCCGGCCCCAAGCCGAAATTCAGTTGCGGCCGCCTCGCCAGTGGCAGCCGCAACTAAGACCCCGGCAAACGAGTGTTGCCGGAGTCTGCGCCGGCGCTTTAAGGAGGCGCGGCGGCCGGCCGCTTTCCCGCCGGCCGCCTGCCCGCAGCTCCCTCCCCAGACTTCTCCCCCCCCCCCCCCGGAACAGATGCAAGCCCGGCACTTGTCCGAGGTGCCGGGCTCATTTTTGATGAGATTTGCGCGGGCCGCGGCCGGGTGCAGGCAGCTCCTCCTTAACGGAAGGAGGAGGCCTGCACTTCCCGAGCCTGCCGCACCGCAGCGGGTGCCGCAGCGCCGGAATAGCGCCGCAATGTGGCGCGTTGCGCCAGTTTTCAGGCGCTAAAACCCTTCAGTAGCGCCGGCAGCCGTTTGGGCGCGGCGCTACTGAATTTTTGGCGTGCGCAAAGGGCTTTAGCGCCGGCGCTAACTTTCGGCGCTAAAGCCCTGGCGCAGCGCAAACTCAATTTCTAGGCCTTGGGGTCCCAGCACTGACCCCTGCGGAACACCACTAGTTACTGATTGCCAGCCCGAGAATGAACCATTTATCCCAACTCTTTGTTTTCTGTTAGATAGCCAATCTTCCACCCATGCCAGTATATTACCCCCAACCCCGTGATTTCTTATCTTGATCAGTAATCTTTTGTGTGGAACCTTGTCAAATGCCTTTTGGAAGTCCAAATACACTACATCCACTGGTTCCCCTTTATCCACCCTGTATGTTACATCCTCAAAGAATTCGAGCAAATTTGTCAAACATGACTTCCCCTTCATAAAACCATGCTGACTCTGTCCTATTAAGTTATGTTTATCCAAATGCTCTGTTACTGTTTCCTTAATAATGGACTCCAACATTTTGCCAACCACAGATGTTAGGCTAACTGGTCTAAAGTTTCCAGCTTTTTGTCTACTTCCCTTCTTAAATAAGGGTGTTACATTAGCAGTTTTCCAATCTGCCGGGACCTTTCCTGAGTCCAGGGAGTTCTGGAAAATAATCACCAATGCATCCACAATCCCTACCGTCACTTCTCTCAAGACCCTAGGATGTAGGCCATCAGGTCCGGGGGATTTATCCGCCTTAAGTCCCATTATTTTACTGAGTACCATCTCCTTAGTGATTTTAATCATGTTTAGCTCCTCCCCCCCCCCCCCATTGCCCCCTGTTTGTCCAGTGTTGGGATATTTTTAGTGTCCTCTACTGTAAAGACTGATACAAAATATTTGTTCAGCGTCTTTGCCATCTCCATGTTCCCCACCACTAGTTTCCCGGTCCTATCCTCTAAGGGACCAACGTTCACTTTAGCCACCCTTTTTCTTTTTATATAGCTGTAGAAACTCTTGCTATCTGTTTTTATATTTTTGCTAGTTTACTTTCAGTATCTATCTTCCCTTTCTTAATTAATCTTTTAGTTATTATTTGCTGGCTTTTAAATGCTTCCCAATCTTCTATCCTCCCACTAGATTTGGCTACTTTATATGCCCTTGTTTTCAGTCGGATACTATCCTTTATTACTTTACTAAGCCACGGATGGCTGTCTTTTCTTTTATTCCCCTTTTTCCTCAGTGGAATATATTTATCTTAAAAGATGTGAAATATCTCCTTGAATGTAGACCACTGCTCTTGTACCATCTTACACTTTAATCTGTTTTCCCAGTCCACTTTAGTCAATTCTACTCTCATACCTTCATAGTCTCCTTTATTTAAGCTCAGTACGCTGGTTTGAGGTCCAACTCTCTCATCCTCAAACTGAATTTGGAATTCAACCATATTATGGTCACTCATTCCAAGGGGATCCTTTACTAGGACATTTTTTATTAATCCTGTCTCATTACACAGGACCAGATCTAAGATTGCCTGCCCCCTGGTTGGTTCAGTTACATACTGCTCAAGGAACCCGTCCCTAATACACTCTATGAACTCTTCCTCAAGGCTGCCATGCCCAATTTGATTAGTCCAGTCAATATGAAAGTTAAAATCCCCCATGATTATAGCTGTTCCCTTATTACAAGCCCCAACTTTTTCCTGATTTATACTCCGACCAACAGAGTTGCAACTGTTAGGAGGCCTATAGACTATGCCCGCTAGTGACTTTTTCCCCTTATTATTCCTTATCTCCACCCAAGCTTTTTCACTATCCTGATCCTTTGACCCAATATCATTTCTGACTATTGCAGTGATTCCATCCTTGATTAACATAGCAACCCCACCTCCCTTTCCTTCCTGCCTGTCCTTCCTAATTGTCAAATACCCTTGTATGTTTAGTTCCCAGTCATGATTATCTTGCAGCCATGTTTCCGTAATGGCCACCAGATCATACCCATGTGTAGTTATTTGTACCGTCAACTTGTCAATTTTGTTACGAATGCTGCGTGCATTCAGATAAAGAACTTTCAAATATGTTTTCTGACAATTTATTCCTGCTTTTACTACTTTACCTTTATCATTATACATTCTGTCCCTTCCTGACACGCTCTGGTTTTTAATTCCCCCACTGCTACCTTGCTCTATTGCCTTCTCCGCTGTCATTTTTATTTTTCACTCTCTTAAAACCTCCCCCCCATTAATTAGTTTAAAGCCCTCTCTACAGCCCTAGTTATTCAATTCGCCAGGACTCTAGTCCCAGCACTGGCCAAGTGAAGTCCGTCCCAACGGAACAGCTCTCTCCTGTCCCAGTACTGATGCCAGTGTCCCAGGAAGCAAAACCCATTTCTCCCTCACCAGTCTTTGAGCCACGCATTTAACTGTCTAATTTTATTTACCCTAGCCAAATTTGCACGTGGCTGAGTCTAGTAGTGCAATTGGTAGGATATGGTATTTGAAGGTACATTCACTGACGTTGCGGCACTGCATCCAGGTCCTTGACACCTGCCATTTACCTCCGCAGCTATCTGTCCCCACAGCCTTCTGATCGTGTGTCTGGAGGGCCTCCTGCCCTCCCGCAGATATAGGACATCTCTCCTCCTTTCCAGCTCCTCCACCAAGACCGCCAGTGCAGCATCGGAAAACTTTGGTGCACGCTCTCTTTCCATATTTGTTGCACAGCATGATTCCGAATGAAAACAGCACCTCCAGCAGCTACAATGCACCCCCACTTTAAGAGCTGCAGGCTAGATTTAAGCTCTGTAGGCTAGCTTTAAGCAGTGCCAGCAAGTAACGATATTGGCCCCCTGCTGAAGCATGCAGCCAACGAGCAGCATGGTTAGCGCTGGTTGCACGCAGCAAACATTATAATGAGCAGGCGGCACGAAGTGTGGGGTGCTGCCTGCATTACGCTGAACGGGCGTGGGGTAATCGCGCATTGCGAACCTCGCGCCCATTTTAGGGGCTATCCAATTTAGCCCCCATGATATTACACAGTTGAAAGCTTTATTGCAAGTCCTTCAAGGAGAGATGAATCTGCCCTCTGCCTCAAAAAGAAGATTTCCCTTTTGGTCCCTAATGCTCCACTCTCCCTTTGACTACCCTTTTACTATTGGTCACGCCTCATTTTTTAAAATATATTCGTTCATGGGATGTGGGCCTCGCTGGCAAGGCCAGCATTTATTCCCCATCCCTAATTGACCTCGAGAAGGTGGTGGTGAGCCACCTTCTTGAACCGCTGCAGTCCGTGTGGTGAAGGTACTCCCACAGTGCTGTTAGGGAGGGTGTTCCAGGATTTTGACCCAGTGACGATGAAGGATTGGTGATATACTTCTCAGTCAGGATGGTGTGTGACTTGGAGGGGAACTTGGAGGTGGTGTTCCCATACATCTGCTGCCCTTGTCCTTCTAGGTGGAAGAGGTCGCGGGTTTGGGAGGTGCTGCCGAAGAAGCCTTGGCAAGTTGCTGCAGTGCATCTTGTAGATGGTACACACTGCAGCCACGGTGCGCCGGTGGTGGAGGGAGTGAATGTTTAAGGTGGTGGGTGGGGTGCCAATCAAGCGGGCTGCTTTGTCCTGGATGGTGTCGAGCATCTTGAGTGTTGTTGGAGCTGCACTCATCCAGGCAAGTGGAGAGTATTCAATCACACTCCTTACTTGTGCCCTGTAGATGGTGGAAATTAATTTATAATGGCCCAGTAATTCGGGTCCCAACGCGTGAGTACGGACGGGGTACTCACGCGTGGGCCTGATGGAAGTGCCGGTTTTCAGGATGCACAGCGCATGCGCTGAAAACCGGCATTTCCTGTCCTCTGAACCAAGGGGTTAAGAGGCGGAACGCGTGCGTCGTTTCAGGCAGTGCGTGCGCATTAAACTTCGGCATTTTCATGAATGGTTTGAGTGAGGGTAAGTCCCCACATTTTACACGTAAAAAAAGGATGAGTAAAGCCCCCGAGAAGCTCCGGAGGAAGAACTATTTCATCAGTGGAGCTTCTGAATGGCACATTTTTGGTTGGGAAAGGGAGGAAAGTTATTTTAAGAAAGTCTGAGGTAAGTTTTAAACTTTAATTTTTTTTTTTAAACGTGTTTTGTGTAATGTAGGTATAAGGAGCAATTGTGGCTGTGTGCAAGGCCTAATTGAATTTGATGTGTTTATTAAATGTGAAAATGACTGTTTAAAAATGAATAAAATGCAATGAATAAAATGCTTAAAAAATGAACTTGTCATCAGTAATATATCTTATTTTTAGTAAGTATGTATGTATGATTGTATGTATGTCTGTATATATTCCTTGAAGGATGTGCATTTATGTATGTATTCCTTTCAGTATGTGGATGAATGTATGTATGTAATGATGACTTTCTGAAAATGTAAGTTATTGGAAAAGGATCTCGGCCTGTGATATTCATCAGGCGGGTAAGACGTGTTCGCAAGCCGTTAAAGCATGTTTCCTGGCATAGGCCGAGTTGATTTTATAGCCACTCAGTTTAGTAAAATAACTGTAACAACTATTTCCATTTCCTCCTTACAGGTACGTCTGTGTAAAGAGGAGTCCTGTGAGCGAGAAACATGCCCTCTTATAGAAATGTTGCCGTGATGCTCTGTGTGGTTTTGCTTCAAAGAAATCGGAACGCCAGGGAACAACATAGAAGAGTGAGGAACCATAACCGTCTCCTGATCAGAAGGAACAACTACCCACCCCACAGAATGTACAGGGAGAGGCGATCATTTGAGATGCTGTCAGAGGAGTTGTGTGTCAGGAGGCTGCGCTTCAGTAAAGAGGCAATTGGCCGACTATGTGACTTGTTGAAGGCGGACCTGGAACCACGCTCGAAGACCCACACTGCCTTGTCAGTGAACATGAAGGTAACCACAGCATTGAACTTCTTTGCAAGTGGGTCATTTCAAGCAGGCACCGGTGACATAAGCAACATCTCCAAGAATGCTGCGAGGGTCTGCATTCACCAGGCCACAGAAGCCATTTGCCGTAGGCTTTCAGATTTCATTAAGTATGACTTGTCCACTCGACATCAAAAGGAGATGGCCTTAGCATTTCATCGCATTGCTGGATTCCCCAAAGTGATTGGGGCCATCGATGGAACCCATATTGCATTGAAGGCACCAATGGATGCACCTGTGACGTACATAAACAGGAAGGGGTATCATTCATTGAATGTAATGATATTATGTGATGCGCACCTCAGGATCCTAAACGTGAATGCAGGGCACCGGGGAAGTAATCATGACTCCTTCGTCCTCCGTAACTCTAAATTGTATGATGCTCTCAGCAAATTGCCTACAGGATCCGCATGGGTATTGGGCGACAAGGGCTACCCGCTAAGACCATGGCTGATGACCCCCTACCGCAAGACCAATAATCAGTCTCAGGAGAGATACAACCATGCACACGTGTCCACACGTCAAGTGGTGGAGAGGACAATAGGAGTTCTGAAATCACGCTTCCGGTGCCTGGATAGGTCAGGGGGGACCTTGCAGTACTCTCACCAGAAAGTGGCAAGGATTGTGATGGCCTGTGCACAACCTTGCCCTGCAGGAAGGACTGACCCTTAACACTGCAGAACAGCTGCCTGTTGAAATGGAGGATGAAGGCGATGGCAATGTGCATGTTGCCAGGCCTCATGGGGAGGAGCCAAGTGCAGCCGAAAGTAAGGCTGCTCAGGAACTGCTAGTAGCCAACACCTTCATGAGCTAGTGGTGCCTTGTACCTACCCCTCCCCCCACAAGGCAAAGAAAGGAGCAGACACAATTTTAAGTGAAGCAGTGAACTTTTATTGCATCATAACACAGTTTTCAGGGTCAGTTTTGATGTAGATAGTTTATAACTTTTAAATGTTAACTAGCTATTTCCTACTTTTCAAACATTTGTAAACATGAATAGTTCAGAAAAAAATGTGTTAACAGTTTAAATTGACTTTTTCTGCTTTCTTACTGCAATAAAGACATTCAAGGTGGAAACTAGCTATGTTCTAATTTTCAAACAGTTGTTGTAAAAATACTTTGGCTCCAATAAAAGTTGCAAATTTTTTTCAAATTGACTACAGGCTGCACTGTTTAAAGGAAAAGGTTACATGTCCTTTCAGTCACAAATAAACATTTCAATGAAAACAGCAAACACAACATTTTACATGTCAATAAAATGAAAAATTTAACAATTGAACGATTTGCCCCCTCGCATCTGCGACTGAGGGTCCAAGGAGTTGCACTGCGCAAGAGGTCGTCGTCGTACGTGTCCTCACACTGTTCCCTTTGGGGAACTGTATGAAGTGGTGGAAGGATTTCTGGCCACGTTAACGCTCCTTCCGTGACCGTAACCATCTTCATACCAGCCATTAGGGTGGTTAGTCCTATGGCGGGAGGGCTCTACGGGCTCCCACAACCCATACGAGGGGGGGGGGCCACCCACACCCACGGACGCAAGTATCCCGCTGGATGTCCACCCAGAATTTATAGTTGGAGCTCCCACTCCACTTGCCAGGAATGTCTGGAGCGGGGTTCGAAACCCTACTCCTTCTGGCCCAGCGGCGGGGATGCTTACCGCTATGCCAAAGGCCTACTCCACGCAAAAGGTGACACCCATACGTTTCCTGCGCCTTTTCCCTCCCCGTGACTGGAGCCCTATGCGGCCACTTGAAAGACCAAGCTATCATCTGTCCTTTTTGCGGCGCCTTGGAGTTCTCATTACCAATGATGCGCAGGCGCTGCGCCTCCACCTCATTGAGGAGATTGCTGAGGTCATCGTCAGTTAAATTGTGAGTTCTTTTAATGACGTGAATTGTGCTCATTCCAGCCATTTAACGTTGCTAATTAAATAAATTGAATGAAAGAAATGCTTTCAGGGCTTTTACAACTCTTTAAATTGCTTTAATTTTGTTTAAAACTACTTCAGATGCTTCAAAATAATGTAAAAGTATTTAAAAGTTTATAAAAGTTACCAAAAGATTCATAAAAATACAAAGAACCTATTTAAAATGCTGCTCTGCATGTAAAAATGCTTTGCAGCTTGTGAGAAAGATTGGGGGCGTGTCCTATGGTAATGAGACCTCACGGGGCGTGTCTCACTTACACACCGCACTGGACGCTTCGCGCTGGCTGCACTCCTGGGCGGCGTGACGTCAGATGCTGCCCGGGAGTCATCATCTGAAAAAAGGAATTCCATGCGTCCCGGGAGCAGAACGGCCGGCGCGCCGGGTAAGTGCACATCGAGCCCCCAAACCAATTTTCTGGGCCATTAATTCAGTGAGCTGTCAGCATGAAATGGACCCCTTTTGGGCAGCTCACCGATCTGGGGGCAGGAAATCCAGTGCAGTGGCCAAATTTAAATGACCTATTGCACCACATTAAAGGGGGCCGGGTGGAAGTGTCCGGAGTGAAAGGAATCAGCAGTTCTGAGCAGCCCGCAAAATAGTTGCAGCATCTAGGATGTTAAATGTGGAAGCCTTTAAGCTTCAAAACTCACAAGAAACTGTCAGAAAAATCAGGGCCAAACCTGCTTCCAGCTTTCCCTGACTGCACTTGAGGAGCTCTTTAATGGACACTCAAAATGGCTGCTTGCTGACGTCTACCATCATGTTTGGTGAACGGGAGCAGGAACTGGCAATAATCAAGGGGGCAGAGACCAAAATGTCAGCAGGAGTTGTAACTTCATAGAGTTATATAGAATTTACAGCCCAGAAACAGGGCAATCGGTCTAGGCTGGTGTTGTATCTATGCTTTAATGCGTTCAATCAAGCATGTAGATACGTCGAATTAAATCAGAGTCAGGCAGACAGGCTTCTAACTGTGATCTTTACTTTATTGGTAAAATGGCTGACTGCTGCTTTCCCGGGTAATTCCCATAATGCATTGCACATTACATTACCGTATTAACTGGTGTTAAACTCGCACATTACATTACCGTATTGACTGGTGTCAAACTCGCAATCAATACACGACATCCCCCTTTTCCTTGGAAACAAACTTGCAGTTTCCAAACAGTTGCTTACAATAACACTGCATAACTTATTTGATTTATAAACTTTTTACAAACTTGTGTTTTACCACACAACTAAATAATTCCCAGGTTTAAACATTTAACATCACCCATGCAGTTCTCACACAGTTTATGTTGTGACATAATCAGACAGTCTTTGGGGTTTTCTTCTAACCCTTTGAGGTCTGGCTATATTGGGTATGTCTGACATGTTGGTGTCAGTGGGTATTGCCTGTGTCACAGTGGTATGTGTGTCAGGGTCTATTATACTGTGCTCAGCCCCTTGTGTTTCCTCCTGCTCATGGAGTGTCTTCTTTGGTCCATTGGTTCTGTATTTCTTCGCAAACGTAGAGTTTCTCGAGTAGCGTGCTCCTTCTGGAGATTCCACTACTACTTGACTCCCTGTTTTACTCAAAACTTTGTGCGGTGTGGTATTAAAAGGAGTGGTGAACTTGTCCACTTTGTCCTGCTGTACCAGCACCGTGTTGCCAACTTCCACCTCTGAGTATTGTGTTCTCCGCTGTTCATCTGCGTACAGTTTGGACTTGCCTTTTTGTTCTATGTCCCGCTCACGTACTTCCATATCTGCACACGACTCTGTGAAGTCTGGCAGCTTTCCTCTCATTTTCTGTTTAAAGAGCAGCTCTGCCGGGCTCTTTCCTGTCATGGCATGGTCAATGCTCCTGTACACAGTCACATATTGGGCCAGTAATTCCGGTCCCAACGCGTGAGTACGGACGGTGTACTCATGCGTGGGCCCGTTGGAAGTGCCGGATTCCAGCATGCACAGCGCATGCGCGGGAAACCGGTATTTCCTCTCCATCGAACTAAGGGGTTAAGAGGTCCAATGCGTGCGCGTAGGACTCTGCGCGCACGCGTTGAACTTCCTTCGTTTTGACAGGTTTGCGCATGTGCAAGGGCCTGGACTTTTTAGAAATGAAAAAAGGAGGCGTAAGGAGTGGATTCTTGAAGGTAAGTGGTCTATTATTCAAAATTATTACATTTTTTCCACAGCTTCATTGTTTTTAAGGACTTTACAGTAAGGTAAGTTTATTTTTAGACCCGATTTCGTAAAAAATTATTTTTTTCAAAAATTTTACTAATTGTTTTAAATAGTTTTTTAAAGTTATTTATAGTTTATTTAATTATTGGGATTTTTTTTAAATTTTATTTAAAGTTAAACTAGTCTTTTGGGCGCCTGTACTTTTCATGAGTTTGACAGTCTTTACTATCAAACTCATGAATGAGTTTCCCCTCCCCTGATTGGCTGCAGAGTGCTCACCTGATCCCAGCCGGCACATCGCACTAACTACGCCGCTGGATCAGGTAAGCACATCGCGCCAACATCTGAACCGAGCCAGTGACAGGAAATGCAAGCAGGCCCGGGCTTCAGATGTCAGCGCGCAGGGTGAGTGCAGATCAGGGGCTTGCACGCGCGGCAAGCACCCGATCCTAATTTCTGGCCCATTTTCTAAGCTCATGTTTCCAATCTAGTCCTTCTGACAGCAATTCTGATTCTCTTCATCAGCGATGCATTCTGGCGCTCGACTTCTCCGTTAGCCTGAGCCCATTTTGCTGTCGTTTTCAGGTGTTTGATCCCGTTGTTTTCAAAGTATTCTTTGAATGGGGCAGTAATTCCTCCCCAAACGCGTGAGTACGGAAGGGGTACTCACGCGTCTGGCCGGAGGAAATGCCGGTTTTCAGCATGCACAGCGCATGCGCTGAAAACCGGCATTTCCTCTCCTCCAACCCAAGAGTTGAAGAAGCTAGCGCGTGCGCTGTAGGGGGCAGCGCATGCGTCTTGGATTTCCTCTGTTTTGGGGGATTTGCGCATGTCTAAAGGCCTCCGGTCTTTACGCTTGTAAAAAGCACACGTAAGTATTTATTTTTACAGGTAAGTGGTGTTTTAGTGTAATTTAGAAAAAAAAATTCCACAGGTTTATTATTTTAAAGAATCTACAATAAGGTAAGTTTAGTTTTAGACCCTTTTTATTAAAAATTTATTTTTTTCAAAAAAAAAATTATTGTTTAAATTTTTTTTAAAACTTATTTATACTTAATTTAATGATTGGGATGTTTTTTAAATTTTTATTTAAAGTTTAAATAGTGTTTTGGGCCCCCGTAGTTTTCATGAGTTTGACAGTTCTTACTCTCAAACTCATGAATGAACCTTCCCCTCCCCTGATTGGTTGTACAGTGCTCACCTGATCCCAGCCGGCACATCGCACTAACTACGCCACTGGATCAGGTAAGCACTGCGCGCTGACATCTGAACCGGGCCAGGGACAGGAAATGCAAGCAGGCCCGGGCTTCAGATGTCAGCGCGCAGGGTGAGTGCAGATCGGGGGCTTGCACGCGCGGCAAGCCCCCGACACCAAGTTCTGGGCCAATAATTCAGATCTGAATTGGGGACCATTATCAGATTTGCAGGTGATTGGCAAACCATGACGGCTGAAGATTGACTCTAAACTATCAATAAGCTTCTCTATTGTTGTGGAGGTCATGATGTCGTATTCATAGTAGCAACTATAATAATCAACTACCACAAGAATGGAGTGGTTGGATGGCAAGGGTCCCAGTAAGTCTATAGTTACATCCTGCCAGGGGCCCTCCGGTAATGGTGTTGGTCTCAACGGTTCAGGTGGGTCGGGTCTGGCTACTATCTGACAGCCGTGGCACGCTTTACAGTGTTTTTCAGCTGCCTTGTCCATGCCAGGCCACCAAACCTTGGTTCTAAGATGTTGCTTTGTTCCAACTATTCCCAAGTGTCCTTCATGTGCTAACACCAGGGCTCATGTGTGTAACACTGTGGGTAGCACGATGCGTGTTCCCCGAAGAACTAGGTACCCCACTACGATCAGCTTGTTTGCAATTGCTGCATAAGCTTTACAGTTCTCAAAATGTCCGTTTGTGATTGCCTTCCGTACCTCAATCAGCTCTGGGTCGGTAGCAGAGGCTTCCTCCACCTCTCTAGTAGTGAGTGCTTTTGGTGTCGCACTCACAGCTACAAATCTCACATATTCATCTGAGCCATGAGAATGTCTCTCCTGTTTTGCTGCCTCCCCCAGCAATCGTGACAGTGGATCTGCAATGTTTTGCTTGCCTGGAATTTGTATCACCTTGAAATCGTACGGCTGTAATCTAAGTACCCACCTCTCTATACAGGCACAGGGTTTAGAGTGTGGGCCGTATATCACTTGTAATGGCTTATGGTCAGTTACCAAGTTAAATTTTCGGCCATACACATATGGATGCAGCCTCTCACAAGCTCATACAAGAGCTAAGGCCTCTCTCTCTGTTTGAGAGTATTTCCTCTCACAGTCTGTTAAACCACGACTTACATAGCATATTGGCACCTCTTGTCCCTGTTGGTCCTGGACTAGTACTGCGCCTAAACCTACAGGACTGGCATCTGCTATCACCTTGGTTGGTGCGTCCTTATCAAAATATGCTAAAGTGCTGGCTCTGGCCAACTCTTCCTTGAGTGCACTGAATGACTGTCTCTGTTGTGATCCAAATTTAAATGGTGTGTCTTTTCTCGTCAGGCGTCGCAGTGGCTCTGCTAGCATTGCAAACTGCGGGATGAATCTGCTATTGTACCCAACGAGTCCCAAGAAACTCCTCACCTCTGTAGCATTCTCTGGTTCCCGAGCTTCTGCCACCGCTCGCACTCTCTCTGCTGTTGGTCCGATGCCCTTTTCAGACAACAGGATTCCCATGAAAATCAATCGGTCCATGTTGAATTGGCACTTCTCTGAGTTTAGCGTCAGTCCACTTTCCATTAGTCTGGTCATGACAGCGTGCAGGCATCTGTTGTGCGTTTCCTGCTCGTGTGCATGCACGATAATGTCGTCTGAGATGTTTTCAACACCCTCTATTCCAGCTAAGGCATTAGCTATCTCGTGCTGATATTGCTCACTAGCTGAAGATACACCGAATATCAGCCTCTTGTACCTGTATACTCCGTTATGTACTGCAAACGTTGTGATTTCTCGTGACTCAGGGGTCAGTTCTAGCTGGTGATAACCCCATTTCAGGTCTAGCTTACTAAACACCGTCGAGCCGTTCATACCTTGGAGTATCTCATCAACGGTGGGGATTGGATATCGTTCCCTCACTATTGCCTGGTTTGCTCGTCTCATGTCTAGGCATAACCTTACATCCTTATCCGCTTTTGGTACAATAACCACAGGATTTACCCATGGGGTGGGACCAGTTACAGGTTCGATAATGTCCATGTCCCTCAATTGTTTTATTTTGGCCTCTACTGGCCCCCTTAAGTTGAATGGTATACGCCTGAGTGGCTGGGCCACAGGCTTCACTTATGGGTCGATATACAAACTGATCTGTTTTGTGTTCAGCCTTCCTACTCCCTGGAACACCTTTGGATACTGCTGTTCTAGTAGCAGTCTTACATCTACCACAGCTGAGACATCTGCGCCTATTTTTAAAACTCACAGTTTCATGGCTGTCTCCCTTCCTAGCAACGTCTCTCCATGGCCTTTAACCACAATGAACTCTGCCTGCTCAGTTCTATTACCTTTTGTAATCCCACATGTGAATATACCTTTAACTGACAGTGGTCGGCTAGAAGCATAAGAGAATAACTTTCTCTCTGTCTTAGGGACATGTGACTGACACTTAATGTGTTCTGACTTTAATCCTTCCCATGTATTCTCATCTATCACATTACTAGTTGCACCCGAATCAATTAACATTCTCAGGTTTACTCCCCCCACACAAAAGGTAAATCTCTCTGTCACGTTATTTCCAGTAACAGCAAATGCACAGTTATTTTGTTCCTCTACATTGTTCACACTGTGTTTCTTTGTACCCTTTGTGCAGCATACTTTGGAGAAATTATCCTTTCCCTTGCACTTATGACATGTTTGTCCGCGTGCTGGACATTTCGGATCTCTGCCCATGTGGTCTGTGTGTCCACATCTGTAACATTTCCTTTTGTTCCTATCGCCATTTCCCTTTGGTTTCTCTGTCGAGCTTTTCGCATAATACCCTCTTTTCTGTGTAACACGATGAACAGTATCTGTCTCCGCCTTCTCTGTACATGACATGGCTGACATCTGCTCCTCGACATTTTCACATTGTGAGGCCAATTGTAACGTGCGGGCGAGCGTTAGATCATGCACTTCCTCTAGCAATTTCCTCCGCACATAGGCTGACGTGCACCTACTCAGGATAACGTCTCTTATTTGATTATCCGCATCCCCCCCAAAAGCACAGTCTTTAGCAGCCTGCCGCAAGCGAGTAGCAAATTGTTGCACCGTCTCACCTGCCTTCTGGGACAACTTATGAAAAGTCTGTCTAGCAAATGCTGCGTTGACCTGGGGCACGAAGTAGTGATTCAAAGCACTAACCGCCGCCGTGTAGTCTGCTGGCTTTCCTGTGTCCGGTAGAGTCGAAAAGATATCCTGGACATCTGGTCCTGCTAGGTGTAGAAGTAGAGCTCTTCTCCTCTGCTTTGTGGCAGCTGTAGAGGTATCGTCGATAATGAATCCTTTGCCATCGGTATAAAGCTCAAAAGACGTTAACCACCTCGTCCATCTTGGACCCAACGTGGCTGGCTCGGCGAAACAAGCAAAATTTTGAATGCCGGTCTTCTCCATTCTAGCTAACTAAAACTTGGGCAACTATCTATTTAAAATGATTCCTTTCGTTATCCTCGTCGCCAATGTTGTATCTATGCTTTAATGCGTTCAATCAAGCATGTAGATACGTCAAATTAAATCAGAGTCAGGCAGACAGGCTTCTAACTGTGATCTTGACTTTATTTGTAAAATGGCTGACTGCAGCTTTCCCGGGTAATTCCCATAATGCATTGCACATTACATTACCGTATTAACTGGTGTTAAACTCGCACATTACATTACCGTATTGACTGGTGTCAAACTCGCAATCAATACACGACAGCCGGTGTTTATGCTCCACACGAGCCTCCCCCCACTCTATTTACTTAATCTCACCCTATCAGCATATCCTTCTATTCCTTTCTCCCTCATGTGTTTATCTAGCTTTCCTTTAAATGCATCTATGCTGTTCACCTCAACTACTCCATGTGGTAGCGAGTTCCACATTCTAACCACTCGACCCCCGATAACGTTATATTTATGAAACTCCTGGCGGTTTCTGGTGAGATCGCTGTCCACCAGGATCAAGGTCTACCCAAAAATGAAACTTAATGGTAAGTCAGCAGGTCAACTATTCACGATAATTTGGTCCCATGACTACTTTGTTTTTAAGCGCAATCGGGGACGGTAGAGACACGAGAATCATCCCCAAAGTATCTTTATGGTAGTTTTGACAAGCAGCTTGCATGGCCCGTGTCTTTATTTTTCCATACTCCCACAGCTCTTAGATGAAAGGAAGAACTTGCATTTTTGTAGCGCCTTTCCCGACCTTAAAGTACTTTTGAAGTGTAATAACTGTTGTAATGTAGGGAGACACGGCAACTAATTTGTGCACAGCATCATCCCACAAACAGCATTGAGATATTGACCAGATAATCTATTTTGATGTTGGTTGAAGATTAAATATTGACCAGGACACTGAGAGAACTCCCCTGCTCTTCTCTGAATAGTTCTGTGGGATCTTTTATGTCCACCTGAGAGGGAAGTAGGGGCCTCGGTTTAGCATCTCATTCTGAAAGACATAGAACCATAGAAACATAGAATTTAGGAGCAGGAGTTGGCCATTCGGCCCCTCGAGCCTGCTCCGCCATTTAATGCGATCATGGCTCGCATTAAAGACGGCACCTCCGACAGTGCAGCACTCCCCCAGTATTGTACTGAAGTGTCAGCCTGGGTTAAGTGCTCAAGTCTCTGGAGTGTGGCTTGAACCCACAACCTTCTGACTGTTTGATCAAACTTTGACTTGTGTATTTCAGATGTTTTGCTCTCAGCCAGTCAAACTTGTACAAAAATACTGCATCCCAAAAGACACAGATTATCTTCTTGGAATATAATGTCAGCATTCTGGGAATATATTAATTCTGACAAATCCTGCTCATCCCTTGAGTTTTAGGGCAGCTATCCTGACTAGCGAGACCTTGGACATTTTTGCAAATGTTACAATACAAGCTATAATGTCATACAGGAAATCATCTCCCCAGGTACTATCGTCAGTACTTTTGTACTAATGTTCGAACATCTTTTCTTCCGAGTGTTGAGTTGCCAAGGAGGCAGATGGAAATTACTTCACACATAATCAGCAAAGCAACCAAAAAGAGGTCTGTGATATCCTGATGCTGTAAAAACATTAACGAGAGATCAAGAACACTAAGGCTGGGTTAATGTCTCAGCATTCTTGAGTCCAGGCAGTCAGTGACAAGGGAGTACGGGTCTGCGATTTGATAGAAAAAAAATACTCAGTGACCAGAGTGGTGTCTGGGACAAATACTCTCAACCAGAGAGTACTCTGTTTCCATGACACCTCTCATTTATGTTCTGCAATGGTGATTCATAATACAGTAAATGCCACTTGGATGCAGTTAAATTGACTGAAATCGAGGGGAGGGAAGGGATGAGGTGGAACTGTAAACCGTTAGTGCTTTAAAGAAAGATTTGTCCTTTCAAGGTCATTGTGGGGGTGAGATTCCTCCGTAAATTATAGCTAAAGCATGCACTTAGTTTGCATTAGCACCAAGTGATTGTGGGGGTGGGGTGTAAAGATTCCTTTCAGTCACGCTGTGCTGATAACATTGTAAACACAGAAAGAAGCTTTCCTCTGGCCACCATCTTGAGATGAATTTTAAAACACGTTCGGAGCGAAATTCGTCTTGAGCAACAGTGTGAAACGGGCGAATCGAATTGAATCGGCAGCATTGGAATCGAGTGAACCGGAATCCATTCCGCCCGGTTTTACCAACATGCAAACTTGCGAGAGATGGTGGACAGGAAAAGACCCACTGGTCCATCCAGCCCGTGGACCAGTTGTGATCATCATCACAATACAGGCACGCCCATCCCGCCCGGAAGCCATGCAATCTCCTGTTGATGGAAAGGAAAATCGAGCAGAGTATAAAACAAGCTGTCGATTCACTGTCGCGCCATTTCACGCTGACACTCAAGATAAATATATAGCCAATGATCCCTGTAAGCAGCGCTTCGTTCTGCGCGGCCTGTTTCTGTTAATGTGCGGTCCCTTTAAATTTCTGCGCATGTGCGGTATTCACGATGTAAAAGCCGGTGAGCGGCTTGTGCGGGACCTATCAGATTACTGTGCGGCCACGCGTGCACCTTAGTGGGGACATTGTTTATAGCCCGTTATTATTATAAACAGTTAAGACTGCAGCTGAAATGCTGACCAGAGAAACTTTCAGAAATGCATTTGCAGTGTCACCAGACGCTGCTAACAGAGGAATGCTCATCCCTTGCAGGGACATGCTGCTGATGATATGAAATTCAGCATCAGTGTGCAATGGGAGCACGAGAGACTGAGATTGTGAAAATGTGGCATTGCCATGGCATCGGGTGCCATCACACACGTGACCATTCAAGCCTCTGTGCACCAACCTATGATGTTCACCAGCGGAACCTCCAAATGGTGTGCAGCCATCACCAAAGAGGTCTGCATGGCAATGCAGTGCCTAGCGAGTCCCTACAATGTGCACATCTGAAGGGATACATTGGCTCCCATGATGGCTGAACGGTTGGCTCCTCAGAGCATTACCTGCTCAAAAGGTGGCTCGTTTAATTCATGATGACACCCCCATCCCTTTCTTTTAAATGCTTCACTTGTCATTTGTTGGGAGCCAAGTGCTGGCAAGGGACCAGTGCCAACTGTTCCTGGGCTTCTGGTCACAGTTAACTCCCAATGAACACAGCGGGTGGAATTTCCCCCTTTCTAGCGGGGTAATGGCAGACGGGACTACCCCCCAGCATGCCGACCCTGATGTAATTGGCCTTTCGAAGTGGGCCCGCAGCGGGCTTCTTGCCACCAAGAGGGAGCGTAACGCTGAAAGTAAACACTCATGCGGGCTCACCACTGAGGCACGAGAAGACCTCCTCTGCTGCACTTAAAGGGGCAAAAGAGCCTCGAAGGCGAAAATGGCTGGAGAATTAAGTTGGCCTTGGCCGAGCCTGAGGCCTATTGCTGAGGCCCATCTCGAGGGAGAGGCACCTTCTTTTGGGCCCTCTCCCTCCATCATAATCTCCAGGGCCATTACCAACGTTACTTCAGGCCTACCGCCATCTTTCACCAGGTAGTCCCAGAAAGCAACGGTAACTGGGCGGGGTGGGGGTGGTGGGTGGGGGGGGGGGGTGCCTGGTAAGAGAACCAGCTGGGAACCTGGATCCTGTAGTGTATGTACCTTTAAGAGGAACTATGTTTTTGAAGCCCTTGTATACTGTAGTACCAGTAGTGACCACTCGGGTATATAAGCCTGTGTAGCGTCTTGTGTTGTTAGTTCACCTCCAGACTTTCTTCAGTAAACACTTGTTAAATCAACTCCTGCATTCCATGTCTCCATTAACACACGGATCTAACAGTGGCGATGAGTTAGAAACGAACTTACCTGCAATTCGGCAGCACCTCAAGGGGATCGATTCCTCAGACGAAGGTCGAAGCCAGAAGCAAGAAAAAAAAAAATAACTCGAAGAAACTCGAAAACGAGGGCCAGGCTTGCTCTCCAGTCTGTGGTTTCCCCAGCTAAACAGGCTGGTGGCAGGTAGTGCACTGAAAATTCCTGGGCTGCGGCGGGCTAGAGCTCGATCGGGTGGCTCTGCAACGGGGCTGGGCAGCGAGTCGGGAAGCAGAAGCAAAGAGAGAGAGAGGGTGGAGCACTCAGGGCGCGGCCAGTGCTGCAAAGCAGGTCAGCGTTCGGACCGAGCAGAGGGAGGGGAAAGTCCCAGAGGGTCCGCTCCACGACGGGAACGGTTCTCCAAGTAACGGAGAAACTATTGAAGCGATATATAAAAAAAATAGAAATACCGCGAAAAGCTGCAGGTCGCAACGGGAACTGCGGAGAACAGCAGCGGCAGCAGCGGCAGCGGCGGGAAAGTGCGGGAGGCGCCATCTTAACTCGGCGGGGAAGAAAGAAAAGCGCGGGAAGCGCCATTTTAGATTTTCAAGATGCCGAAGACTGGCAATATTACTGCTTTCGATAGTGATATAGAAGATTGGACCACATATGTGGAAAGAGTGGAGGTATATTGCAAGGCGAATGAAGTAGCGGATGATAAAAAGGCATCGGTACTTCTAAATCTGATGGGCGCAAGGACATACGGGCTGTTACGAAACTTGATCACTCCAGCCAAACCGATGGACAAGAATTTTAAGGAGATTGTTGATACCTTACAGGAGCACTTAAACCCAACACCGCTGCTGATAGCGGAATGATTCAAATTCTTCAGGAGGAATCGGTACAAGAATGAAAGTAACGCTGATTACCTCACCGAATTACGAAAGCTGTCAAAGCACTGCCAATTCGGGGCAGGACTGGCAGATTCTCTACGAGACAAATTCGTCTGCGGTCTCCTAAGCGAAGGAACACAGAAAAGATTACTTTCTGAGAAAGATTTGAAACTGGACAAGGCTATCAGTGTGGCTGTATCATACAAAGCAGCAGCAAGAGGAGCTGCAGAGATACAGCAAAAGCCACAGGACTTCGGCACCCATGAAATGACATGGGGTTTCGAGAGATGTTATCGCTGCGGCAGATCCACCCATGACCAGAAGGACTGCTGGTTCAAGGACAAAGCATGCAGGCAATGCGGAAAGATGGGACACATTGCACGTGTATGCAGATCTGGAAAGAAATCCACTGACAGTAAAAAGGTCAATAAGGAAAAGTACAGAAAGGTACAAATGATGACGGACAGTAGCTCCGAAGACCAGAAGAGTGACAGCGACTCCGGAAACAAGAGACTAAGCTGTCTCAAATTACATAATGTAATTGCCAAAGAAGATTACCAGACCATTTGGGTTACCCTCACGATAGCGGGGTCTCCAGTCAAAATGGAGCTAGATACAGGATCAACTCTGACCGTCATGAGTCGACGGGATTACGAGCGGCTATTTCCGCATATACCTTTGAAAGACACATCCATTGTCTTGAAGACATATACGGGGCAGAAAGTATACCCCAGAGGGAAAATAAGGGTGCCTGTTGTATACAACGGCAAGGAAATCCAGAAGTTGTATTTATACGTTCTGCAAGATGGTGGTCCACCGTTGTTGGGACGTGAATGGATCAGAAAGATACGTTTAGGCTGGCACTCCATTCAGGCACTGACGGTGACCAGTAAGAAAAAAAACAATGATGACGTCATACCTGGACGATTAAAAGAAATCTTGGCTAACGCCAAAGAAGTGTTTCAACAGGAACTAGGAACCCTGAAAGGTGCCACCGCCTCAATTAAAGTGGAAGATGCGGCAATTCCTAAGTTTTTTAAGGCAAGGCCGGTGCCATACGCAATTCGTCTAGCCATCGAGGCAGAGCTGGAGAATTTGGAAAAAGCAGGCGTGTTATCCAAGGTAGATTGGAGCGAGTGGGCAACACCCATCATCCCGGTCATGAAGAAAACGTTGAATAATGATAAATCTGAAGAACAGAGAAAAGTTCGCATCTGTGGGGACTTCAAGGTGACTGTAAATCCGGTTCTTCACACGGTACAGTATCCTCTTCTGAGGCTAGAAGATATTTTCGCCTCACTATCCAGAGGGAAACGTTTCACCAAAATTGACTTAGCACAGGCATATCTACAGATGGAGGTTGAGGAGGCCTCTAAAAAGTATCTCACGATAAACACACACAAAGGCCTGTACCAGTACAATCGACTGGTTTTCGGAGTGGCATCAGCTCCGGCTATCTGGCAAAGAGCTATGGAGCAAGTCCTGCAAGGGATTCTGGGGACTCAATGCTACCTAGACGACATCCTTGTAACAGGAGAAAACGACAATGAGCACCTTGCCAACTTGGAGCAGGTGCTCACGAGGCTGAGAGAATGGGGCCTACGAGCAAATCGCCCCAAATGCGAATTTTTCAAGAAACAAATATCATATTGTGGCCATGTCATTAACGAAGAAGGGTTGCATAAGTCACCTGAAAAAGTTGAAGCGGTCGTAAAGGCCCCAGCGCCTGAAAATGTCTCACAATTAAGGTCGTTCCTGGGATTAGTAAATTACTATCATAAATTTTTACCAAACTTGTCGACGGTTCTGCACCCGCTTAACGCACTGCTACAAACGGGAGTAGTTTGGAAATGGAGCGAAGACTGTAAACGTGCCTTCCATAAATGCAAAGGCTTGATCACGTCCAGGGAAGTGTTGGCTCATTACAACCCATCACTGCCAATCAGACTGGCGTGCGATGCATCCCCTTACGGCGTGGGAGCGGTATTATCGCATAGATTCCCTGATGGCTCGGAGCGGCCGATAGCTTTTGCGTCACGCTCATTGAACTCAGCTGAGCGTAACTATGCCCAGATCGACAGGGAGGCACTCAGCCTGGTGTGGGGGGTGAAGAAATTCAACCATTACCTACACGGACAAAAGTTTACCTTGTTGACTGACCATCAACCTCTCGTCTCCATATTCAACCCTATAAAGGGCGTTCCCATTATGACAGTGCAAAGGCTACAGAGGTGGTCCCTTTTCCTAGGGGCACACCAATGTGACATAGAGTACAAAGGAACAAAACAGCATGGGAATGCTGACGGGTTATCGCGCCTACCGTTGCCAACGGTGGAAGAGGCGCCTATAGTGGACCCAGTGGAGATATTCCACTCGACCATAGTGGAATGTCTACCGGTGACAAATTCTACCATTGAAAAGGAAACGCGAAATGACCCGACTCTCTCACGAGTCTATGATTTAACGGTGAAGGGATGGCCAGCACATGGCGAACCACTGTTGCCAGCATTCTCGCAAAGAAGAGAACAGCTGTCAGTGTGCCGAGGAACCTTGATGTGTGGATCCAGAGTGGTGATTCCACCCAAACTCAAGGATAAAGTGCTAAAGGAGCTTCACGAGGGGCATCTGGGTGGAGTGACAATGAAGAACTTAGCCAGAGCATTTGTGTGGTGGCCAGGTATCGATGGAGACATCGAAGAAATGACCAAGAGCTGTCTAGGATGCCAGAAGGTCCAAAACGCCCCACCACAAGCCCCTCTACATCCATGGGCGTGGCCCTCAGCTCCATGGCAAAGGGTACATATCGACTTTGCTGGTCCATTTATGGACTCAATGTTCTTAATCGCGGTGGATGCACACTCCAAGTGGCCGGAGGTAATAAAGATGTCCTCCACCACCACGGAAAAAACCATCACAGTATTAAGGACCATATTCGTCAGGAATGGGCTGCCTGAACAGATCTGTTCTGATAATGGACCGCAATTTGTATCCGAAGAATTCAGGAAGTTTTTAAAAAACAATGGGGTTAAGCACTACACGTCCGCCCCATACCATCCCGCCACCAATGGATTGGCTGAAAGGTTTGTCCAGACCTTCAAGAAGGCCATAAAGGCCATGGGTAATGAAGACATAAATCTACAACATAAGGTAGATAACTTCTTGTTTGCGTACAGGAATGCAACACATGTGGTTACAAACCAAACCCCCGCCATGATGTTTTTCAATAGAAGACTAAGATGCCGGCTGGATTTGGTCAAGCCAAACGTCAGAAGGGACGCAGAGAACCGGCAATTTCAAAGCATGAATGAAAGGCCAACTAGAACCTTCCAGATAGGTCAACCAGTTTTGGCCCGGGACTACCGTACCGAGAAATGGCAGCCTGGAACTATTTGCACACGACTAGGACCGCTGATGTATACCGTGGACATTGGTGAAAGCATAATAAGGCGCCATGCTGACCAGATCATAGAGTCATCCGAAAATGGACAACCTACACCACAACTCTATACGCCTAGTGATGAAGCAGAGATACCCATAGTATCTACCTCCGATCCGGTGATACTGGAACCAGATGAACCCGACACTAGCATTGAAGCCGAATCGACCTTGCCAAAAGAACCTACTACACCACCGAGGCGTTATCCGGACCGAGTCAGGAAGCCTCCAGAGAGACTGAATTTGTAATTGATTAACCTCAGCAAATGTGTATATTATTGTTCTTGTAAAAATGTTATTTAATGATTACTTAAAATGTTATGTACTATTTATCTAAAAGGGGAGGAATTGTAGTGTATGTACCTTTAAGAGGAACTATGTTTTTGAAGCCCTTGTATACTGTAGTACCAGTAGTGACCACTCGGGTATATAAGCCTGTGTAGCATCTTGTGTTGTTAGTTCACCTCCAGACTTTCTTCAGTAAACACTTGTTAAATCAACTCCTGCATTCCGTGTCTCCATTAACACACGGATCTAACAGATCCCTCCACCCCACCACCATTTGTATGCAGCGGGTGGGGATGAGGTGGCCAGTGGTCACTGGCAGTCCGGCAGGGACAGAAGAGAGGAAAATCTATGTTGAGGTTAGCATGCGATGGTAAGCCTCCCCGCCCCGTTTTCCGACCCTTTTTTTGCCACTATCCCGCTTGAGTTAGGGCTGGAAAGCGGAGGAAAAATCCAGGCCGCTGCCTGTGGGCTTCGTAATTTCGCTCCTCACGAATAGAAGCAAGGGCCTATTTAATAAGAAATGACATAGAAACATAGAAGATAGGAGCAGGAGTAGGCCATTCGGCCCCTCGAGCCTGCTCCGCCATTTAATGAGATCATGGCTGATCATCCAAATTCAGTACCCTGTCCCTGCTTTCTCCCCATATCCCTTGATCCCTTTAGCCTTAAGAAATATATCTAACTCTTTCTTGAATATATTTAATGAATTGGCCTCAACTGCCTTCTGTGGTAGTGAGTTCCACAGGTTCACCACTCTCTGGGTGAAGAAATTCCTCCTCATCTCTGTCCTAAATGGCTTACCCCTTATCTTTAGACTGTGACACTTGGTGCTGGACTCCCCCGTCATCGGGAACATCCTTCCTGCATCTAGTCTATCTAGTCCAGTTAGAATTTTATAAGTTTCAATGAGATCCCCTCTCATTCTTCTAAACTCCAGTGAATATAAGCCCAATCGATCCAATCTCTCCTCATACGTCATTCCTGCCATCCCAGGTATCAGTCTGGTGAATCTTCGCTGCACTCCCTCCATGGCAAGAACATCCTTCCTCAGATAAGGCGACCAAAACTGCACACAATACTCAAGGTGTGGTCTCACCAAGCCCCTGTGCAACTGCAGCAAGACATCCTTGCTCCTGTACTCGAATCCTCTCGCTACTACGACCAACATACCATTTGCCTTCTTAACTGCCTGCTGCACCTGCATGCTTACCTTCAGCGATTGGTGCACAAGGACACCCAAGTCTCATTGCACTTCCCCTTCTCCCAATCTATTGCCGTTCAGATAATAATCTGCCTTCCTGTTTTTTCCACCAAAGTGGATAACCTCGCATTTATCCACATTATACTGCATCTGCCATGCATCTGCCCAATCACCCAACCTGTCCAAATCATACTGGAGTTTCTCGGCATCGTCCTCACAGCACACACACCCACCCAGCTTTGTGTAGTCTGCAAACTTGGAGATATTACATCTAGTTCACTCATCTAGATCATTAATATATATTGTGAATAGCTGGGGTCCTAGCACCGATCCCTGCGGTACCCCACTAGTCACTGCCTGCCACTCGGAAAAAGACCTGTTTATTCCAACTCTTTGCTTCCTGTCTGCCAACCAGTTCTCTATCCAAGTCAGTACCTTACCCCCAATCCCATGTGCTTTAACTTTACACACTAATCTCTTATGCGGGACCTTATCGAAAGCCTTCTGAAAGCCCAAATACACCATCCACTGGTTCTCCCTTATCTATTTTACCAGTTACATCCTCAAAAAATTCCAGTAGGTTAGTCAAGCATGATTTACCTTTTGTAAATCCATGTTGACTTTGTTCGATCCTCTCACTGTTGTCCAAGTGTTCTGCTATTACATCTTTTATAATGGACTCTAGCATTTTCCCCACTACCGATATCAGGCTTACCGGTCTATCATTCCCCATTTTCTCTCTACCACCTTTTTTGAATAGTGGGGTTACATTAGCTACCCATCAATCCATGGGAACTGTTCCAGAGTCTATAGAATTTTGGAAGATGACCAGCAATGCATCTACTATTTCTAGGGTCACTTCCTTAAGTACCCTAGGATGTAGATTATTGGGCCCTGGGGATTTATCGGCCTTTAATCCCGTCAATTTCCCTAACACCATTTCCCTACAAATACTGATTTCATTCAGTTCCTCCCTCTCATTAGACCCTATGTTCCCCGACATCTCTGGGAGGTTATTTGTGTCCTCATTTGTGAAGACAGAACCAAAGTATGTATTTAATTGGTCTGCCATTTCTTTGTTCCCCATTATAAATTCCCCAGATTCTGACTGCAAGGGACCTACGCTTGACTTCACCAATCTTTTATGCTTCACATATCTATAGGAGCTTTTACAGTCAGTTTTTATGTTCCCTGCAAGCTTACTCCCATACTCTATTTTCCACCTCGTAATTAGTCCCTTTGTCCTCCTTTGCTGAATTCTAAACTGCTCCCAATCCTCAGGTTTGCTGCTTTTTCTGGCTAATTTATATGTCCTCTCCTTGGAACTTATGCTATCCCTAATTTCCCTTGTTAGCCACGGTTGAGTCACCTTTTTTGTTTTATTTTTATGCCAAACAGGGATGAACAAATTCTGTAGTTCATCCATGCTATCTTTAAATGTTTGCCATTGCCTATCCACCATCAACCCTTTAAGTAACATTCCGCAATCCATTCTAGCCAACTTGCGCCTCATACCATCGTAGTTTCCTTTATTTAAATTCAGGACCATAGTCTCCGAGTCAAACTTCACTCTCCATCTTAATGAAGAATTCTATCATATTATGATTGTTCCGCCCCAAGGGGCCTCGCACAACAAGATTGCTAATTAATCCTTTCTCATTACATAATACCCAGTCTAAGATGGCCTGATCTCTAGTTGGTTCCTCGACATATTGCTCCAGGAAACCATCCCGTATACACTCCAGGAATTCCTCCTCCACAGTATTGTTACTAATTTGGTTAGCCCAATCTATATGTAGATTAAAGTCATCCGTGATAACTGCTGTACCCTTATTGCACACGTCTCTAATTTTCCATTTAATGCCATCCCCAACCTCAGCATTACTGTTTGGGGGTCTGTATACAACTCCCACTAACGTTTTCTGCCCCTTGGTATTTCTCAGCTCTACCCATACAGATTCCACATCATCAGAGCTAATATCCTTCCTTACTATTATGTTAATCACTTCAGAAGCCAGCTATTGCCTTGCCTGCAGTGGACAATCAGACACTTCTGGCATTTAATGAATCTTCTGCTGGCGGATGTCACTTCTGAATAATGTCAAGTGTTGTCATTATTTACATTATCTATGGATGGAAAAGTGAATTCTGCTGGAAATTGCAATCCAAGATAACCTGGCATCCTTCAACATCCTAGATCCCAACATTTTGTGAGGTCCAACTCAATGGACCAGGAAGGGGAAGATTTAAAAAAAAAGTAAACTGCTTT
Organism: Somniosus microcephalus; assembly: GCF_052327205.1. Classification (NCBI taxonomy): domain Eukaryota; kingdom Metazoa; phylum Chordata; class Chondrichthyes; order Squaliformes; family Somniosidae; genus Somniosus; species Somniosus microcephalus. The sequence continues at coordinate 21,188,168 of NC_140988.1, forward strand.
GTATAGTATAAAGAAATAATGAGTGCATGAAAAAAAATCACTGGCATTTCAAGGTTTGGCTGACGGACAAATTGCTGATAAACATCGCGATCTCTATTCCCCTCAGTGAAGATTATGACTCAGGACCTTGAGAAACATTGGGCAGTGATTCCATGCATGAGAAACAAGTAATACTTAAATATTTTACAATTCCCAATCTAGGAGTCTTTTCATGCCAAATAGAAAGATGTGCTTAGTATTTTAATTTTAGAAATTCGCGCAACACTGCCCACCACGGAATCATAAGAGGAGATTTTCCTGGTTCGTTGCCCGGGTGCATCAGATCATCTGGGCACAGCGAGCATGGGAAATTTCAGGCAAGTTGCTCAATAGGAGTGAGCACTGACTAACCCCCTCCCCCTCCATTCCCCTAGTTGTCCGCTATTCACTGCACCCCAAACACAGTGCGCCTGCGTACAGGCACAGGAAAATCAATTCTTTAGAGTTTCACAGCACAAAAAGTAGGCCATTCGGCCGATTGTGCCTGTGTTAGGTCGCTGAAAGAGAAACTCCCTTAGTTCCACTCTCCGGCCTTTTCCCCGTACCCGATTAAAGTTTTCTTTTTCAAATAATTATCCACCTCCCTTTTGAAAGCTATGATGGATTCTGCTTCCCCTGATGTTTCTGGCAGAACATTCATTTCACATCCTACCAACCCTCTGTGTAGAAAACATTCTCTAATCTATTTCTTTGTTCTTTTGGTGAAGATGATCTTATATTTGTGCCTCTCGTTACCAGGTTACAATCAGTGGAAATAGATTTTACCTCATCAAAATCCCATATAATTTAAAATACCTCTATCAAGTCACTGTGCAATTTTCTTTGTTCGAATGAAACGACCATTTTCTTATCTCAAAACGTTAGCCAGAGAGGAGTTAGAATACGTACTCACAACCAGAGAACGATCTGTTTCCATGGTGTCCCAACTTCCCTGTGCTTTCTGGGCACAAGTGATTAATTAAAAAATAATGATGATGCCACTTGGATGCGATAATGTAAAATCTGAATTCTTTTGCTGTACATTCACCTGGGACATCTTTAGAAGGCATTTTCAACATGAAGATAAGTACCTCTATTAAATTAGAACAAATGCACTGTCTTTGCTGAAAGACTGACTGCATGCTCGAGCACAGGTTTATGTTATCACAAGGAAGCTCCTGTGATAACGGAGCAGTTATTACTATGAAACTGCGAGTTTTCATTAAAGATTAAGAAACATCAAATCTCTCCAGTGGAACATGTGGTATAATTTATATGACTGAAATTACCTTGAATATTTGCATCAGCTCTATTGATTTTTGCAAGGTGAGACATGACCTGTTAGAGAAGGGCTGATGAACATGCACGTGGATCCATAATGTCCTGGAAAGAATTGGGGTAATGATATAGTATTAGCACTTACAGGTACACCTTATTTCAGTAAGTAGCAATGTTACAAAAATGTTTGAGGGTGCAATTTAGCAACATACCCTTAATTAGGATCTGACGACTTATTAATTAGCCGACCAGGCTAGGACAGACACTTCGCCAGAGACTGTAAGATGGAGTTCTGTAAGCAGGGACTGAGTTGATGAGCGCTGCTGGATATAATGTTGGTTTTAAAACTTGATAGAGATATTTTTCTACAGAGGATTGCAAAGAACCCTGAAAGAGGTTGAGAATCAGAATGCTACTGGGGAGAATTCACAGATGTGTGAAGCTCACAACCCTCTTCACACACTTCCAATTAAAGGAGGTTGTGGAGAGGTTGTTGGTGTGTTGACAGGAATAAAAGCAGAGCCAATGGGCAACCGCAATAAAATCGAACTTTTTTCCTCACTTTCAGGATGCATTGCAGAGCTTAGCGCTGAAATTTAAGAAAAAACATTCACTGCACGAATAGAAGTGACAGGTCCTGTTTGTCCAGAGAAACTCGGCCATTGTAAGTGCTTCCTCACAAGAATAGTACTGGCACAGTGGCGTAATAGTAATGTTACTGAACTAGTAATCCAGCAGGCCTGGACTAATAATCCAGTCGAACGTAAATTCAAATCCCACCATGGCAGTTTGAGAATTTAAATGTCTGGAAATAAAAAGCTGGTATCGCTAAAAGTGACCATGAAGCTGTCGAATTGTTGTAAAAACCCAACTGGTTCACTAATGCCTGGCCTATATGTGACTCCAGTCCCATACCAGCATGGTTGACTTTTCACTGCCCTCTGAAATGGCCTACTCAGTATCAAACAGCTATCAGCAGTTCAAGAAAAAGGCCCACCACCACCTTCTCAGGGCAACTAGGGATGGGCAATAAATGCCGGCCTTGCCAGCGATTCCCACATCCTGAGAATGAATTTTTTTTAAAGAATAGAGATGAAAAGGAGACAGACCCTGGGTTACTCTGGCTAAGATCAGTGCGGCAAGGCTTCCAATTGTCCTCTCATTCCAGGTAGGCCTCATGACACAGGTAGGGGAACAAAAAGGAAGAAAATGATAAATTCAAGTCATTTAGAAAATAACAACTCAGGGTGTGTCAGTGAGGTGAAGAAGGACGGTGCAAGTGTAGCTTGTGGCTTTGGAGTTACGTCAACAAGAACCAGCTTGCACTGAGACTGCTAGTACAGCACGTATACACTGCACAGCGGACAGACTTTGTTTGCTTCATTCCACTGTTTCACAGTGAGTTTTTACATCGTCGGCTTGGGCCTGCGGCAGCCACCAAAGTTCTGAATCGCAACTTGTAACAGCTCCACAGAAAGGAAACCTGCATCATGCGTGCCTGTGCTCTATACGGGAACCCATTTTGCAGCCCTGCTTACATGTCTTACAACAAAAGCTTGTATTTATATTGCGCCTTTAACGTAGTAAAATGTCCCAAGGTGCTTCACATATTTTAAGACAAAAAATTTGACGCCGAACCACACAAGGAGAAATTAGGGTGGGTTACCAAAAGCTTGGTCAAAGAGGTAGGTTTTAAGGAGTAGCTTAAAGGAGGAGAGAGGTAGCGAGGCGGAGAGGCTTAGGCAGGGAATTCCAAAGCTTAGGGCCGAGGCAACAGAAGGCACGGCCACCAATGTTTGAGTGATTATAACCAGGGATGCTCAAGAGGGCAGAATTAGAGGAGCGCAGATATCTTGGGGTGGTGGGGGGTGGGGTTGTGGGGCTGGAGGAGATTACAGAGATAGTGAGGGGCAAGGCCATGGAGGGCTATGAAAACAAGGATGAGAATTTTGAAATTGAGGCGTTGCATGTCTTAAAAAAAAGTTTTCCTAAAGTAAGTTCCAGTTAAAACTAAATGAGCCTCAAGAACTTAATTCTAACTGTTCCTATAGTAATCTGGGATGTTATGATTAAGGTTATCCACCAGGTGGTGCTGTAGCCAATGCTTCTGCTAAGGTCAGAGGTTTGCTTCCTGTTAAGGTCAGAGGTTTGCTTCCTGTCAAGGCAAAAAAGGTGGAATGCCAGGATGCAGGCATGATGTTTGTTACTCTGCTTGTTTAATAAAATACTCGTACTAGTTCCAAGATATCGCCTCTTCGAGTTCTTGTTCCACTACATGGATTTATCACATTTGGCGACGAGGTAAAAAGGACACTGGATAAAGAAGAGAAGTCTGCCAGGACTTTTAAACAACAAAATCATGAGCTGAAGTTAGCTACCAGTTGGAAGAGAGCATGGCTGCCACGGTAGGAACGGTTTCCGCTTTTGATAGTCAAGCACAAACCTGTGGAGGAATCCAAACCAAAAGGGGGAGGACAGCAAAACCAAGGGAGAGAAGTGAAAAAACATGGAGCACACCACATCAGCGGGGAAGCTGAGGAAGAAGAGGACATGTTCATAATATATAGCATGTTAGAGAACATTCCAAAAGTGGCTCCTATCACATTGCAACTGACAGTAAATGACTCTAAGGTGAACTTTGAAGTGGATACAGGGTGCGGCATGACCATAATGAACAAGGCAGAGTACTCAAAATTGTGGAACCGTGCAAAAGTTCCAGAGTTAAAGCCTTGCTCCCTGCATCTTAAAACATATACAGGTGAACGAGTAGTGACATTAGGTACAGCTAATGTAACTGTGCAACACAGGGACACAGTGGAACAGCTACCTGTAGTTATAGTATCGGGTACCGGACCAAACCTGTTAGGTCGGGGCTGGATAAAAGAACTTAAATTAGACTGGGGAGCAGTACATCAAATAGATGCGGGCAAACAGTTGACTTTGCAAGAAGTGTTGAGTGAACATGAGAATGTGTTCAAGGAGGAACTTGGTACATTTAATGGTCCCCCAGCTAAGATTTATGTAGACAAGGAGGCACCGCCAAGGTTTTTTAAACAACGACCTGTGCCTTATGCCATGAAGCCAAAGGTAGAGGCTGAGCTTGACCGTCTATTGAGAGAGAACGTACTTGTAGAATTCGCAAAACTGAACATTGTCTTATAAGGGTCTATTGGCAGAAAAGGCCTTAATTTTAAAGACTGTTTTAAAAGAAGCCCAGAAAAAGGGACACACAAAATGGCCACCAGACCCCGTGACCAGCTTTTGGGACACTTTAAAATGGTTCCTGCAGTCCCCAGACAGCTTTTGTGGATTCAGCCCACGGTAAGTTCTGGAAGGCAGTTTCAGGGAAAACGAAACCAGACAGAGCCCATACATATAGATTGGATGCAGATCCAGTCAGATTGGCCTGTAGATAAAGGCCTTCTAAATGTTTACCCAGACAAAGGGGAATAGATTCAAGTTCGAAGAGGGACATTAAAGACAATACAAGGTCATTCCAGACCAGAGATGGCAGTTACCGGCCATCCCGAAGATACCTTAAAAACAAAGACTACCCCGCTGTGCTACAAGCCCGCCAAAAGTTAAACAAAGACTAACCTTGATTTGGCGGGAGATAAGGACCTCCATGGAAAAGTATAACAGGAGTCCCGGGGTAGCCGTCGGTAGCTTTTGCAGCTTTTAGCTTGGTAGCTTTCTGAAGAGCCAGTCATTTCGAGAGATTGCTCAGGGGTCCGAAGAAGGCCTTTTCGGACTCAGAAGAAGAAGACGAGACCCGGGGTAGTTATTGGGAGATCATCAACAAAAACCCCGGGCCGTTGACGAGACGAGGAGAGAGTTGACGAGAAGAAGAGGAGACAAAACGCCCTACAGAACGGGTGGCCAGCGTTGAATGCAGGAGCACAGAGAAATCAGGACTGTGACCACCATCGTGGTATGCAGGAGCACAGAAAAAAATGAACTGTGGGTGAAATGATGGTCAGCGCGTCTTGCTGAAGAGAAGGAGCCATCAGCTTGAGCAACCCGCTGCTCCTACAGCCCAACGACCACGTGGAGACAGGACGCCTGAGAGGACCAAAACGCAGACTTCAAAACCTCTATGTTTCTAACTGGGATTGGTGAGCATGTTTCTGGCCCCTCATAATCTAATCTAGCTAGGTTTAGGGGGGTGGGCATTTAGGGGATAATTAACAATGAGTTATTGCCCCTCGATGTTCCGTGTGCTTCCCTATTTCATGATGAACCTTGTAAAGCGTAATATGCCTGTAGATATGTTGGTTAGTACTGTATTATGATTTGTTTTTTTCCCTCCCATGTACCCTATTGGCTTACACTCAATTTTTCCTTTGTGCAATAAAATTTCATTTTGTTTCATTAAACTTGGTCTATAGAGTATTCTCTGCATTGTAGTTCCTGCCTCAAAGTCCAGTGTATAGAACCTAAGGGGTGAGTGGGTCGAACCACTCGGTGAATTACTGTGCAAGAGAGCGAGGCCTCTAGAGAGAGAGAGAGAGACCTCGGCGATCGAAAACCCCTTACAGAAAATGGCGACCGCGGAAGGACACTGGCAGCAGGATTGCAATGTATTAGACCCAGGTTTAAATGGATGAAATGTTATGGATGAGAGGATAGTGGATTATGTTTTTGGTAAGGTAAATCTCACTAAGCAGTGGATTTCCGATCTCTTACTGGATGGGCGTCCGGTAGACACAGCCGTCAGGTGGACAGAGAGTAAAGAACATAAAAAGTCAGTAGAGAAGGCAGTGTGGCTGATGTGCTACAAAAGACAAGTCCAGATTTTGGACAAAGTCGTTGCAGCGCAGGCAGCCAAGATCAAAACCCAGGCTTCAGAGATAGAGGAAAAGGCCATGGGTGGGGAAAAGCTCATCGCAGCGCTTCACGCGCTGAATCAGGAACGCCAAACTGTAGCCAGCCAATATCAGGCTAAAATAGGGTACCTGGAATGTCAGGTTACTGAGGCAAAGTTACACGAAGCGAGAGTACAGGAGAAAAGCGCCCGCCTCGCACAACAGCTAAGAGCGCAGGAGGAGAGAGTAGTAGAGGTCAAGGCAGCTTACAAGCTGGCCATTGAGAACGGGTTTGAGGGCGCAGACCACGGCCCCTGCCAGAAGGTGTTAGAAGAGCTAAGAACGGCCCTGGCAAAGGCAAAAGGCATGGTATGCCTCGTAAGCCCAAAAGCGAGTCAAATAGACTTCCTGAAGGAATCCAAAAGACCAATTCCACACGAAGTAGTTGTGGCACCAGCCACTGAAACCTCAGCACCGCCGAGCTATAATGAGGCTTGGCCCAGAAGGGGGGTGGTAGAAGGGGAGGAAGCCAAGGTAGAACTGGAGGAAGAACAACCCCCGGTAGTGAAGCCGGAGCCGGCACCAATGTGCCCTACTCGGCACCAGAGGTACGGTCCCGTCGACGCAAATGGCGCTGATGGACCCCTCCTGAACCATCTCGTGCTGCCCCACGGTGCCCAACAACTCAGAGCGATGGTGAGCCACCTCCCAAAACTCACCGAGAAGGGAGATCCCTCAGTCCATTTCAGGGAGATAGAGCAGACAGCCGCCGTCAATGACTGTGACGGTCCTGAACAGGCTAAGATGTTGCTATTCTCCCTGAATAGTACAATCCTCCAGTGCCTCTCAGACGGGAGTAAGAGGGGGCAGAGAGGGTATGAGGAACTCCGAGATGAGGTCTTGGAGGTTATGGGAGTGGACGATAGGCAACCCGTTCCTCCATGTGGAAGGGACTATGCAGCTAACTGGAGAACCCCCACGGGTTTTCGCAGAAAGGCTGTGGCCAGTTTATCGGCGCAGCTGTCCGGACATGCCTGAACGGGCCGCAATGAACAACGTCCAGCGGGTCCATTGGCTCCGCTGCCTGGTTGTCAACAGCTCACCACAGATACGGGCCCAAGCAAAAGCTTGGTTTGACCCCCAAGGTCCCGGGATCACGGAGGAGACAGTGCTCCGACAGCTCACCATTGCATATAAGAATTGCAGGAGTCAGGAGACACCTACCTCTAAGGGAAAAGTGCATGAGGCAAAACCCGCAGCCCCAAGTAAAAAGGAGTGGCATCAGGAGGGGAATCGCCCTCCCCAAGCCAAGCTCAATTGCTGCGGGTGTGGGAAGGATGGACATTGGCGCAGGGACTGTAAAAATCCGTGGAAGGATAATAAGGGAAGATCTCCCACAGCCCAAGCCCAAGCCCAGACCACCGCTCCAGCACGAGTCCAGGTCCAAGCCGCAGCCCCGTCCCAGAAAAGGGAACCGGTGCAGCTATGGATCCCGCTGCGATAGAGTCAATTATAGAGGCAATGCGGTCTCTTATGATCTCACAGGGGAGGGTAGCAGTCACCACCGGTCCTGTCGTTCCCGCAGCCCCAATCGTTTCACCCCAATGTCTGGAGCCCGCACAGCCCGTTTACCTATGTCCGTCGCGATATGATTTATGGAGACGACCCCTCGTGGAGATGGAGGTAGAAGGGACCTATCTGGTGGATACGGGGGCATCGTGCACCGTGATCCACGCAGCTAACCCTACCACCTCACCTCTGTCCACCGGGGTTCCATATGTTCTGTCGGGCTTCACGGGCAAAGAACAGGCTGGCGCATTCCCCATCCCTCCCTCCATTCATTTAGGACCACTCCGCACCACGTGGAAGTGTGTATTGATGAAGTGGGAGATGGAGGGTGGAAAAGGGATCCTTGGGTCCGATTTCTTAGTAGAACACGGGATTCTCGTGGACCTTAGAAATCATTGTCTCTGGGGAATGAGTACGGGTGAGAAAGGAAAAAGGGGTTTCAAGGTGAAACCAAAGAAGGCACAGATCGGCCAGCAGGAAGTAAAATCCCTGGGTCTGACCATCCACGCTGGAGAGAGAGCCATAGACAAGGCCAGACGGGAACCGGTACAAGACCCACCGGTCCCCACCACTTGCGTAGTGGAGGTGCCCCAGCACACTAAATGGTTTCACATAAATCAGTGCAAACTATTCAAGCCGGGTGCAAAAGAAACAACAACCGAAGCCAGGTCTGAGGGTAAAAATCCTCAGCCTGAGGCGTGCAAAGAGTCACAGACCACACAGGCTGGAACCGCAGCCTGCTTGAGGGGAGGAGCTATCCCACCTACCTGGGAGGTCTCCCCATTGGTTTGGGACTCGGACGGGGAAGAGCCCGAAGAGCTAGGCCCCGCCCTCGACATGATTCTGGAGGAGGTGGAGTCGGAGGACGGAGGTCCCGCCCTCGGCTCAAGCTTAGGGGAGGTAGAACTTGGGGGCGGAGATTCTCCACCTGTAGGGACAGGTAGGGAGGAGTCGTCTGTCACAGACCCAAATCCCGAAGGGGCGGAGCCTGAGGGAAGGGAGCCGAAGCCGAGAGTCGTGGAGAAGCCACGGGCTGTGAGGGCTAAAGTCCCAACCAAAGGTCCACTCGCAAAGGGAGCCTCGCCCGAAGTACCCCCTCGCAGGTCGTCTGACCCGAGCACAGTTAGGGGGGAGCCCGAACAGCTAGGCCCCACCCTTGACACGATTCTGGAGGAGGTGGAGTCGGAGGACGGAGGTCCCGCCCTCGACTCAAGTGTAGGGGAGGTAGAACTTGGGGGTGGAGATTCTCCACCTGTAGGGACAGGTAGGGAGGAGTCGTCTGCCACAGACCCAAATCCCAAAGGGGCGGAGCCTGAGGGAAGGGAGCCGAAGCCGGCAGTCATGGTGGAGCCACGGGCTGTGAGGGCTAAAGTCCCAACCACAGGTCCACTCGCTAAGGGAGCCTCGCCCAAGGCACCCCCTCGCAGGTCGTCTCGAATGCCTCAGCCAGTAAAGCTCTGGCCTGATTCCCCCTATTTCAGCAGACACCGACTTGGGAAATCCCTAGAAAGACGCAGTTCCCATTTGGCAGCAAAAGGCTGCAGGGGACTCAAGCTACAGGTCAGTGCGGCCCCGCCACAGGGAGCGGTGAGCTGCAGTCCGAACAGGGATTAGGGAGGCCGCCCGGGGACGGGCGGCACTGTACATAAGTTTAGTTAAGTTTAAGTGTGGTTAAGTATAAGGTGTGTAAAATTTTTAAGGTGATGGGTGTTATAAGGAATAGTTTTAGAATCTGCCCAGCATGTGTGTTTGTTTTGGATCGAGGTGGAAAGACCCGATCATGCCTTCACCTAGGCCAGAATCTCTCGGGAGCCTGGCTGTATCGTTTTATCTGTTGCAGGAACCAAAGGCACTATGGAAGGGATTCTCATCGTGTTCGCGGTGATCGGGTGTAGCTTGGCCTATCGGGGCTACACCAAGGACTCCATCGTATATGGATGCTCCGGGGACACAGCCCCCATTGCGACTGATGGGACAGGAGTACGGGACGTTGAAGAAACAGCTACCTACTTCCACGAAGGGAGGTGGCCAGGATGGCTGGGGTCGAACTCTACGGAATACTCCAGCCAGTCCGAGTTTGCATACAGAGAGACTTCTCTAATGTGTCCCAGGGTGAGGATCATCGTGCCCAGAGTCAGCGTCACCGTCGGAAGGAAGATTTGTTTGATATGCCATGGACACTTTCCTTTGGACAGATGGTGGTGGCTCCGGAAGCTGAGTAAGACATAAGAACATAAGAACATAAGAAATAGGAGCAGGAGTAGGCCAATCGGCCCCTCGAGCCTGCTCCACCATTCAATAAGATCATGGCTGATCTGATCCTAACCTCAAATTTTCTATCACTCTGCATCCACCCGAACCCATGTGATCTCCCGGGAGAGGCGAAAAACCAGATAAAGACCCAATGGCCAATTTGGGAGAAAAAAATCTGGGAAATTCCTCTCCGACCCATCTAGGCGATCGAAATTCTTCCAGGAGATCACTCTGTCCCTATATTTTCTACAGTACTTACCTTCTGTAAAGGCGATCTCCACCCCAGCCAGGAACAGGAATAAAACCATCTCCTGAAATCTAACAGAATTAGAACACAGTAGGAGCAGAACAAGGCTACACGGCCCCTGGGCCCGCTCCACTACCCACAGGGCCATGACCATTCCGAACCCAGACTCATGTCCAATTTCCTGCCCGCTCCCCGTAACCCTTTATTCCCTTTACTTCTAGGAAACTATCTATTTCTGTTTTAAATTTATTTAATGATGTAGCTTCCACAGCTTTCTGGGGCAGCAAATTCCACAAACCTACCACCCTCTGAGTGAAGAAGTTTCTCCTCATCTCAGTTTTGAATGAGCAGCCCCTTATTTTAAGATTATGCCCCCTAGTTCTAGTTTCACCCATCATTGGGAACATCCTCACCGCATCCACCCGATCAAGCCCCTTCACAATCTTATATGTTTCAATAAGATCGCCTCTCATTCTTCTGAACTCCAATGAGTAGAGTCCCAATCTACTCAACCTCTCCTCATATGACCACCCCCTCATCCCCGGGATTAACCGAGTGAACCTTCTTTGTACTGACTCGAGAGCAAGTATGTCTTTTCTTAAGTATGGACACCAAAACTGTATGCAGTATTCCAGGTGCGGCCTCACCAATACCTTGTACAACTGCAGCAATACCTCCCTGTTTTTATATTCCAACCCCCTAGCAATAAAAGCCAACATTCCATTGGCCTTCTTAATCACTTGCTGCACCTGCATACTAACTTTTTGAGTTTCGTGCACCAGGACCCCCAGATCCCTTTGTACTACAGTACTTTCCAGTTTCTTGCCATTAAGATAATAACTTGCTCTATGATTTTTCCTGCCAAAGTGCATAACCTCACACTTTCCAGTATTGTATTCCATCTGCCAAATCTCTGCCCACTTACTTAGCCTGTCTATGTCCCTTTGCAGGTTTTTTATGTCCTCCTCACTCACTACTTTCCCTCCCATCTTTGTATCATCTGCAAACTTTGATATGTTACACTCGGTCCCCTCCTCCAAATCGTTAATATAGATTGTAAAGAGTTGGGGACCCAGCACTGACCCCTGCGGAACACCACTAGTTACTGGTTGCCAATCTGAGAACGAACCATTTATCCCAACTCTCTGCTTTCTGTTAGAGAGCCAATCCTCCACCCACGCCAGAATATTACCCCCAATCCCGTGATTTTTTATCTTGAGCAATAATCTTTTGTGTGGCACCTTGTCAAATGCCTTTTGGAAGTCTAAATACACTACGTCCACTGGTTCCCCTTTATCCACCCTGTATGTTACTTCCTCAAAAAACTCAAGCAAATTTGTTAAACATGACTTCCCCTTCATGAAACCATGCTGAGTTTGCCCTATTAAATTATGTTTATCCAAATGTCCCGTTACTGTCTCCTTAATAATGGACTCTAACATTTTACCAACCACAGATGTTAGGCTAACAGGTCTATAGTTTCCAGCCTTCTGCCTACTACCCTTTTTAAATAAGGGTGTTACATTAGCAGTTTTCCAATCTGCCAGGACCTTTGCTGAGTCCAGTGAGTTTTGGAAAATTATTACCAATGCATCCACAATCCCTACCGTTACTTCCCTCAAGACCCTGGGATGCAAGCCATCAGGTCCAGGGGATTTATCCGCCTTGAGTCCCATTATTTTACCAAGTACCACTTCCTTAGTGATTTTAATCGTATTTAGTTCCTACCCCCCTAGAGCCCCCTGTTTGTCCAGTGTTGGGATATTCTTAGTGTCCTCTACTGTAAAGACTGATACAAAATAATTGTTCAGTGTTTTTGCCATCTCCATGTTTCCCACCATTAATTTCCCGGTCTCATCCTCTAAGGGACCAACATTTACTTTAGCCACCCTTTTTCTTTTTATATAACTATAGAAACCTTTACTGTCTGTTTTTATATTTTTTGCTAATTTACTTTCATAATCTATCTTCCCTTTCTTAATCAATCTTTTTGTTATTTTTTGCTGTCTTTTAAAGACTTCCCAATCTTCCATCCTCCCACTAGATTTGGCTACCTTATATGCCCTTGTTTTTAGTCGGATACTATCCTTAATTACTTTACTTAGCCACGGATGGCTATCTTTTCTTTTACACCCTTTTTTCCTCAGTGGAATATATTTTTTTTGGAAGTTGTAAAATAACTCCTTAAATGTACACCACTGGTCATGTACCGTCTTACCCTTTAATCTATTTTCCCAGTCCACTCTAATTAATTCCGCTCTCATACCTTCATAGTCTCCTTTATTCAAGCTCAGCACGCTTGTTTGAGATCCAACCTTCTCACCCTCTAATTGAATATGGAACTCAACCATGTTATGGTCACTCATTCCAAGGGGATCCTTTACTAGGACATTTTTAATTAATCCTGTCTCATTACACAGGACCAAATCTAAGGTTGCTTGCCCCCTGGTCGGTTCAGTTACATACTGCTCAAGAAACCCATCCCTAATACACTCAATGAACTCTTCCTCAAGGCTGCTCTGCCCAATTTGATTTGTCCAGTTAATATGATAATTAAAATCCCCCATAATTATAGCTGTTCCCTTATTACAAGCCTCAACTATTTCCTGATTAATACTCCATCCAACAGAGTTGCAACTGTTCGGAGGCCTATAGACTACACCCACTAGTGTTTTTTTCCCCTTATTATTCCTTACCTCCACCCAAACTGTTTCACTATCCTGCTCCTTTGACCCAATATCATTTCTCTGTATTATAGTGATTCCTTCCTTTATTAACATAGCCACCCCACCTCCTCTCCCTTCCTGCCTGTCCTTCCTGATTGTTAAATAACCTGGTATGTTTAATTCCCAGTCATGGTCACCCTGCAGCCATGTTTCTGTAATGGCCACAAGATCATACCCATATGTCATTATTTGTGCCGTTAACTCATTCATTTTGTTACGAATGCTACGTGCATTCAGATAAAGAACTTTCAAATATGTTTTGTAACACTTAGTTCCTGTTTTTTCCCTTTTTAGTACTTTACTTTTTACTCCATACCTTCTGTCCCTTCCTGACACATTCTGTTTTTTAATTCCCCCACTGCTACCTAAGTCTATGACCTTCTCTGTTGTCATTTCTATTATTTGCTCTCTAGAAACCTCCCCCCCACTAATTAGTTTAAAGCCCTCTCTACAGCCCTAGTTATATGATTCGCCAGGACTCTAGTCCCAGCACTGGCCAAGTGGAGTCCGTCCCAACAGAACAGCTCCCTCCTGTCCCAGTACTGGTGCCAGTGTCCCAAGAAGCAAAACCCATTTCTCCCACACCAGTCTTTGAGCCACGCATTTAACTCTTTAATTTTATTTATCCTAGCCAAATTCGCTCGTGGCTCAGCGAGAAGAACTCCATGGTCGAGTGGGAGAGACTGGGTAACAATACCCATCGGACTATTACGGGGACTCATGGGGGATTGAGTGTCTGTTGGGACAAATGGTGGGAACCAGATGAGGGGATTTACATTTGTATGTGGGGTTCAGAACGCGTCTGCCCCACAGGCGTCTCCATCTTTTTCCAAAGACAGTGGCAGGATGCTGGGAAAGGGATGAGGTGGGATGTCAGCACACGGGCGTGCGGAGTCCCATACTCTCAGATCCCAGTGAATGCCACTGAGTTCATCGCCCGCCCCCGCAAGCCCCTGCCCACGATTCCAGTAGCCAAAGCCCGCAAGGAAGGGTGCCCCGCCACTACCAAGGGACCCGGGAACGGACTGGTATTGGTACCCACAGGTCAGGTGCTGTACCAAGGGGTGCACTACGCAGTGGCCTCAGTGATTTTAAACCTCACCGAGGTGCGATTGCCAGAGTGGTGCCCCAAGGAAACGGAGCAATTGTACCAAGTCCTGTTAACAACTATGTTCAGACAATTTTATGAGTTCTGTAGTGTATGTACCTTTAAGGGGAGAACTACTTTTTACAGCTCCTGTATACTGTAGTACCGGCAGTGACCACACCTGTATATAACTCTGAGTAGGGATCTGTACTGTTAGTTTTAGAGTAACCCTCATCCAGTAAACACCTGTTGATTGTTCCTCTGCAGTCTCTGTCCATTTAGTGAAGGACACCATACATCAAGATTCACGGATTTAACATTGGCGACGAGTCGATTTGAACCTACCTGCAACTCTGCAGAAGAAGGCCGATTCCAGGGGCACGGGCGTCGACCATCCGGCGGAGACTCCAGCGAGACGGGCTGGCAGCAGGTACGGCGCAGACCCTTCCCAGACGGCGGCGGCTGGAGCCGACCGACGGCACAGGGGAAGGCCGAGCATCGTCGACGGGGTAAGAGAGAGGGTAAAGTGCACAGGGCGCAGCCGGGGTTGAAGACCGAGCGGCGTCAACGAAAAAAAAAGAGAGAGAGGGTAGAGCGCACGGGGCACAGCCGGGGTTCAGGACCGAGCGGCATCAACGAGAGAGGCGCGCAGGAAAACGCACAGAGGGCGGCCGTTGTTCAAGGGTTGAGCAGCATCCGCGGGGGAAGAAAGGAAAGTGCGGGAGAAGAAAGGAAAGCGTGGGAGACGCCATTTGAGCCGCAGCGGAGAAGAAGGGAGAGCGCGGGAGATGCCATTTTTGAGCCGCAGCGGAGAAGAAGGGAGAGCGCGGGAGACGCCATTTTGAGCCAGCGGAGAAGAAGGGAGAGCGCGGGAGACACCATTTTTAGCCAGTCTAACCACACCCAGGGATGCCGAAGAGTGGCAGTGTCACAGCGTTCGACAATGAAGTCGAAGATTGGGCGACATATGTAGAATGCATAGAAGTGTACTGCAAGGCAAATGAAGTGCCAGATGCCAGGAAAGCACTGGTATTGTTGAATTCCATGGGTGCAAAAACGTATGGCTTACTGCGAAACCTAGTAACCCCAGAGAAGCCAGTGGAAAAGGATTTTAAAAGCATAGTGGCAATCCTACAGGACCACTTAAACCCCACACCGCTGCTGATAGCAGAAAGATTTAAGTTTCACAAAAGGAACCAGCATAAAGACGAAAGTAATGCTGAGTATTTAACGGAACTGCGCAAGCTATCGAAACACTGCCAGTTTGGAACGGGACTAGCAGATACTTTAAGGGACAAGTTTGTGTGTGGGCTTCAAAGTGAAGGAACCCAGAAACGGCTTCTATCAGAAAAGGATCTTACGCTGGACAAGGCTTTCAGCATGGCAGTATCACACGAAGCAGCCGCACGGGGCGCTGCAGAGATACAACGGAGACCGCAAGAATATGGCACAAATGAAATGTCATATGGAGCAGTGAAGTGTTATCGCTGTGGCAGAACAACACACGACCATAAGGATTGTTGGTTCAAGGACCAAGTGTGCAGACAGTGTGGAAAAGTAGGACACATAGCAAGAGTCTGCAGGTCGGGAAAGAAAACCAGCAGCAAGAAATCTCCACAGGAGAAGTGCAAAAAGGTACATAAGGTGACGGAGAGTAGTTCAGACGAACAGAAAAGTGATACAGACTCCAGAAGCAAGGAGCTGGGTTGTCTGAAATTACATCATGTAATCAAAATGGAGGATCACCAAACTATCTGGGTCACGCTCAAGATAGACGGAGTCCAAGTGAAAATGGAATTGGACACAGGATCAGCCCTAACAGTCATAAACCGAAGGGACTACAAGCAGCTATTCTCACATATACCCTTGAGAGATACAGAGATTGTCTTGAACCCGTACATGGGGCAAAAAGTCTACCCCAAAGGAAAAATAAGGGTGAACGTTATATATAACGGCAAGGAAACACCAAAAATGGACCTATATGTATTGCCAGATGGAGGACCACCACTACTAGGATGTGAATGGATCCGGAAGATACAGCTAGATTGGCATTCCATACAAGCACTGACTGTAGATGCCAAAAAGGATGACGACGTCACATCTGGACGACTGTCAAAAATGCCAACTGACGCACAAGAAGTGTTCCAGGAGGGACTCGGAACACTAAAAGGCATAACAGCGACAATCAAAATAGAGGAAAATGCAAGCCCAAAGTTTTTTAAGGCCAGACCAGTACCTTATGCGATCCGCCCAGCCGTCGAAGCAGAGCTGGAAGGTTTGGAACGTTCAGGAGTACTGTCCAAAGTGGACTGGAGCGAGTGGGCTACACCCATCGTTCCTGTAATGAAGAGGTCGTTGAGTAATATGCCTGGGGAACCAAAGAAGGTTCGCATCTGTGGGGACTTTAAGGTGACAGTGAACCCAGTCCTTCACACGGTACAATATCTGCTTCCGTGGATTGAAGATATTTTCGCCTCGCTATCTGGAGGAAAATGCTTCACTAAGATTGATCTGGCCCAGGCGTACCTGCAAATGGAGGTAGAAGAATCCTCGAAACAGTACCTCACGATCAACACTCATAAAGGTCTCTATCAATACAACCGGCTGGTGTTTGGGGTAGCATCAGCTCCGGCTATTTGGCAAAGGGCAATGGATCAAGTCCTGCAAGGGATTCCAGGGACCCAGTGTTATTTGGACTACATCCTGGTCATGGGCGAAAATGGCAGTGATCACCTCGCCAACCTGGAGCAGGTGCTCACTAGATTGAAGGAATATGGGCTCCGAGCTAATCGCCACAAATGCGAGTTTTTCCAGAAGCAGATGTCGTATTGTGGCCACGTTATTGATGAAGAGGGGTTACATAAGTCCCCTGAAAAGATTGAGGCAGTAGTCAAGGCTCCAGCACCGGAAAATGTGTCACAACTGAGGTCGTTCCTCGGGCTGGTGAACTACTACCATAAGTTCTTGCCGAATTTGTCTACAGTACTACACCCACTGAACACCCTACTGCAAACGGGGGTACCATGGAAGTGGAATGACGAATGTAAACGAGCTTTCCAGAAGTGCAAAGAATTGATCACATCAAAAGAGGTGTTGGCTCATTTCAACCCAGCACTACCAATTCGGTTGGCATGTGATGCATCACCCTATGGTATTGGAGCGGTGCTGTCGCACAAATTCCCGGACGGCTCGGAGAGGCCAGTAGCCTTTGCGTCTCGGTCACTAACCTCAGCCGAGCGTAACTACACCCAGATTGACAGGGAGGCCCTCAGCCTAGTGTGGGGAGTGAAAAAGTTCAACCACTATCTGCACGGGCAGAAGTTTACCTTGCTGACCAACCACCAACCACTTGTCTCCATCTTTAATCCAAAGAAGGGCGTTCCGGTGATGACTGCACAACGGCTACAAAGATGGTCCCTTTTTCTAGGGGCGAACCAATATGAAATAGAGTATAAGGGCACGAAACAGCATGGAAATGCTGATGGGCTATCACGCCTGCCACTGCGTACTGCGGAGGAAGCACCAGCAGTGGACCCTGTCGAAATATTTTATTCGACTATAATTGAACGCTTGCCAGTAACTAACGCGGATATAGAGAAGGAGACCCGAAATGACCCGACACTGTCTCGGGTATATGACTTGATGGTGAAGGGATGGCCAACACATGGCGACTCACTGCTGCCAGCATTCTCATCCAGAAGAGAACAGCTGTCAGTATGCCAGGGGACCTTGATGTGTGGATCCCAAGTGGTAATTCCACCCACGTTAAGGGAAAGAGTGCTCAATGAGCTTCACGAAGGCCATCTGGGAGGGGTGAAAATGAAAAGCCTTGCTAGGGCTTATGTGTGGTGGCCGGGGATCGATCAGCAAATCGAGGACCTGACAAAGAGCTGCTCAGGATGCCAGAAGGTCCAAAATGCACCACTACATGCCCCTCTGCACCCATGGGAGTGGCCCTCCTCTCCATGGCAACGGGTGCATATTGAGTTTGCTGGTCCATTCATGGACTCAATGTTTTTAATAGCCGTGGATGCGCACTCGAAATGACCTGAGGTGATCAAAATGTCCTCCACTACCACGGAGAAAACGATTGCAGTCCTACGGACCATATTTGCCAGGAACGGCTTGCCAGAGCAGATTTGCTCTGATAACGGACCACAGTTTGTGTCCGAAGAGTTTCGGAAATTTATGAAAAGGAATGGGGTAAGGCATTACACATCCACCCCGTATCATCCAGCCACAAATGGATTGGCTGAGAGGTTCGTACAAACCTTTAAAAAGGCAGTAAGGGCCATGTGCGATGACGACATTCCACTGCAGCATAACGTGGACAATTTCCTGTTAGCCTACAGAAATGCGACACATGCAGTCACCAACCAGACCCCGGCCATGATGTTCTTTAACCGAAGGTTGAGATCTCGTCTGGATTTGCTCAGACCAAATGTACGAAGAGATGTTGAGAATAAGCAATTCCAGCACATCAATGAGAAGCCGACAAGGAGCTTCAATGTAGGGCAACCAGTCTTGGCCCGCGACTATCGAACAGAGAAATGGCAACCAGGAATGATATGCACACGGCAGGGGCCACTAATGTACACAGTGGATGTTGGGGAGAACATTGTGAGACGCCATGTCGACCAGATACTAGAGTCACAGGAACGAGTCAACCCCGTGTCTCGCGTACCTGGTAATGAACCCGACATACAGGTAGCAGCTACCCCAGAAACAGTAGCATCGGAAGCTGATGAACCAACCAACGACAGGGGGCCAGAATCACCTCCGCACCAAGAGCAAGACACTCAGGAAAGGCGCTATCCAGAAAGGATCAGGAAGCCGCCCCAAAGACTGAATTTATAAATGGACTATTTTCAGTTAATGTTGCATGTTAAAAGTGTTAATTGTTAAATGAATGTTATGGTACTGTTAATCTAAAAGGGGAGGAATTGTAGTGTATGTACCTTTAAGGGGAAAACTACTTTTTACAGCTCCTGTATACTGTAGTACCGGCAGTGACCACACCTGTATATAACCCTGAGTAGGAATCTGTACTGTTAGTTTTAGAGTAACCCTCATCCAGTAAACACCTGTTGATTGTTCCTCTGCAGTCTCTGTCTATTTATTGAAGGACACTATACATCAAGATTCACGGATTTAACAAGTTCGACTTTGCCAATGTCGACAGAGATGGATTATACACCACACCACGAGGTCTTGGACAGGGTAGGGAGACAAAGAAGGGGTACAGTCAATGATATTTTTACCGCCTTTAACACAGGGACTTCTGTCATCAACGCTCTGGATGACGTGGAGCTGCAGACTCAGATCAATGGTTTAAAAGCATGGTTAAGAAAGATACTGACGGACGAGAATAAGGTAGTGGGTTCTGAGTTATATGAGGACCAGGCCATGACACTACACTTAAAGGAAATCATAGCTGAGCTGGAGAAACACGCTAAAACGGTAAATGCTCTCGTCAGAGAGGATCGGAATGCGTCAGATCAGGCTGCGCAGAACGAAGCGTGCATGCTGTACGGGGCGTGGTTACTGGGCGAGGGCCGCAGTAATCTGGAGGATTTAAAACAAGGTTTGGTCCCCTCCTGGATCGGCAATAAGCACCTCGCAGCCCTCCACCCTTTTGAGAACGCATTAAGTCCGTGCCAGCTCAGACTCGCTTCAGAGGCCTACCCAGTCCCAATGGACTGTGGGAGGTCTAATCACACCATTATGGGTATAGTGGTAAGAATGCCGGTTATGGGAAAGACAGCTAAACCCGCCCTGGTATACAGGGAGGAGAACATTGGAGCCATTCAAGGGGGTGCACACATTCGCTATACAGCGGTCCCACCGTACGTCATTCGATGGGAGCATGCAATGACGGGTACCGACCTCTCGGGGTGCCGGAGCAGGGGAGCACACATCATCCAGTGTCCCCAGCACTTGAATGCCTATTCGAAACCACAGTGCTGGTTCAGAACTGTTGGCGCGAAGCCTATAAATTGCACCATGGAGGCAATGGCACAAAGCCATGTGCCCCCGCAGGTGGCATATATAGGAGGTGGGACATACTGTGTCACCACTGCAGCGCCCCACTACCAACATGGACAGCACGGCTGGCGTCCGGTCAGTGACAGCAATTTCTGCTTCAAACCCAAGGCAGAAGTTCAAGTTGCCCAAGAGCGAATTGTCCCTATTCCTGAACCTTCCACTGTTCACCTCACTGTCAAGGAAAATTTCACCGATCTGCAACGATTCGTTGCACATTTTGGCTATATCATTCCCCCTCTCCCTGAACACCTCACCAAGATACTAAAAGCTGTTGCCGTTTCACAGAAACATTTTTACACGCTGGAGCAGATGACATTAGAAATAGGGGCAGGCATATTAGATATAGTGACCCCACAGTGGTGTGACCTGTTCACTAATATAGAAGTCCCTTCTTGGATTAGGATAGCCTCCCACATCCTCGTAGTATGTCAGATTTTTATTGTGATTTATTTACTTTTTGTACATTGTAAGAGGGACAAACGTTTCCAGAAGTATGAGAACAGAGGAGAGTGGAGGGAGCATTATGTGCGGGTAGACGAGGAGACACCCGTTTGAATTTTTGCTGCTATGTATAAAGTTAAAGTTTCCCTCCCTCCTCTATCTTTGATTGTATTCATGTGTGATTTTGTGTGTATTTTCTTTCTTTATTATTTTTATTGAAGTTTATTATGTGTGTTGTTATTAATAAAAATAATATGTATGAACCAGGTGGTTTAGGGGTATTAGGCCCCCTCCACGCCTGGAAATGTGTGTGTCAGATTTTAATTCCAATGTATTGCCATCTATAGATGCTTAATGTACACTGTGGGTTTTTCTGAAATGGGAAATGCATGTGTCGTGGGGTCATAGATAGGTAAATACAGGGGATGGTTTCATTATGGAGAGTCAGAAAATTTTGCTCACCCAGAATTATGATAATTCAAGCAAGTTATAGTATCATCAGTGGGGACTGTAGAATTTGCAAAATTGAACATTGTCCTATAAGGGTCTATTGGCAGAAAAGGCCTTAATTTTAAAGACTGTTTTAAAAGAAGCCCAGAAAAAGGGACACACAAAATGGCCACCAGACCCCGTGACCAGCTTTTGGGACACTTTAAAATGGTTCCTGCAGTCCCCAGACAGCTTTTGTGGATTCAGCCCACAGTAAGTTCTGGAAGGCAGTTTCAGGGAAAACGAAACCAGACAGAGCCCCATACATATAGCTTGGATGCAGATCTGATCAGATCGGCCTGTAGATAAAGGCCATCCAAATGTTTACCCAGACAAAGGGGAACAGATTCAAGTTCGAAGAGGGACATTAAAGACAATACAAGGTCATTCCAGACCAGAGATGGCAGTTACCGGCCATCCCGAAGATACTTTAAAAACAAAGACTACCCCGCTGTGCTACAAGCCCGCCAAAAGTTAAACAAAGACTAACCTTCATTTGGCGGGAGATAAGGACCTCCATGGAAAAGTAGAACTGGAGTCCCGGGATAGCCATCGGTAGCTTTTGCAGCTTTTAGCTTGGTAGCTTTCTGAAGAGCCAGTCGTTTCGAGAGATTGCTCGGGGGTCCGAAGAAGGCCTTTTCAGACTCAGAAGAAGAAGACAAGACCCAGGGTAGTTATCGGGAGATCATCGACAAAATCCCCAGGCCATTGACAAGCCGAGGAGAGAGTTGACGAGAAGAAGAGGAGACAAAACGCCCTACAGAACGGGTGGCCAGCGTTGAATGCAGGAGCACAGAGAAATCAGGACTGTGACCACCATCGTGGTATGGAGGAGCACGGAAAAAAACGAACTGCGGGTGAAATGATGGTCAGCGCGTCTTGCTGAAGAGAAGGAGCCATCAGCTTGAGCAGCCCGCTGCTCCTACAGCCCAACAACCACGTGGAGACAGGACGCCTGAGAGGACCAAAACGCAGACTTCAAAACCTCTATGTTTCTAACTGGGATTGGTGAGCCTACATTTCGTTGTACTGCACTTGTGCACTAACAATGACAATAAAAGTTGATTTGATTTGATTTGATAATCTAATCTAGCTAGGTTTAGGGGGTGGGCATTTAGGGGGTGGGCATTTAGGGGATAATTAACAATGAGTTGTTGCCCCTCGATGTTCCGTGTGCTTCCCTATTTCATGATGAACCTTGTAAAGCATAATATGCCTGTAGATATGTTGGTTAGTACTGTATTATGATTTGTTTTTTTCCCTCCCATGTACCCTATTGGCTTACACTCAATTTTTCCTTTGTGCAATAAAATTTCATTTCGTTTCATTGAACTTGGTCTATAGAGTATTCTCTGCATTGTAGTTCCTGCCTCAAAGTCCAGTGTATAGAACCTAAGGGGTGAGTGGATCAAACCACTCAGTGAATTACTGTGCAAGAGAGCGAGGCCTCTAGAGAGAGAGAGAGAGAGAGACCTCGGCGATCGAAACCCCTTACATACTGGAGCCAGTGAAATGTTCAGAATGGGCAGCTCCCATAGTACCTGTTTTAAAACCGGACAATTCGGTAAGACTCTGTGGAGACTATAAATTGACAGTCAATTGGGTGTCCAAACTAGAGCAGTATCCGATTCCCAAAACAGAGGATCTCTTTGCAAACCTGGCTGGAGGAAAGAAATTCACAAAGTTGGATATGAGTCATGCCTACTTGCAGATTACACTGGATGGCGAATCAAAGAAGTATGTCACCATAAGTACACACAAGGGCTTGTTTACATATAACCGCTTACCGTTTGGTGTCTCATCTAGACCAGCTATCTTCCAGAGGACAATCGAAGGTGTACTGCAAGGGATTCCACATGTTTCCATCTATCTGGATGACATTCTGGTGACAGGAAGAACCGACCAGGAGCATCTGAGCACTCTGAGAGAGGTACTACAGAGATTGGAGAGGGCAGGGTTCCGGCTCAAGAGGAGTAAGTGCACTTTCCTGGGGAATGAGGCAGTGTTCCTGGGGCACAGAGTGGACGCCACCGGGCTCCATCCACTCAAGGAGAAGGTACAAGCACTGCAGGACGCCCCTGCTCCTACAAATGTGGCTGAGTTAAAAGCTTACCTGGGACTGCTGAACTATTATAACAGGTTTTTACCAAACTTGTCAACTGTGTTAGCACCTCTTCACAAACTACTGTGCAAGGAGACACAGTGGCAGTGGGGAGAGGAGCAGGAGGTTTCATTTGAACAGTCCAAGAAACTGATGCTGTTGTCGGATGTGCTGGTTCACTACAATGCAGAGAAAGACATCATTCTCTCTTGTGACGCTTCACCTTATGGGGTGGGGGCAGTTCTTTCACACTGCATGGAAGATGGAACTGAAAGACCAATAGGGTTTATGTCCCGAACTCTAACACCAGCGGAAAAAAACTATTCCCAGTTAGACAAAGAGGGGTTAGCAGTAATGTTTGGGTTACAGAGGTTCCACAAGTACATATATGGCAGGAAGTTCACCATATGCACCGATCATAAGCCTCTTCTCTCTCTTTTCAACGAAATGAAAGCAGTTCCACAGATGGTGTCACCCCAGATCCAGAGGTGGGCAGTGACGTTGAGGGCATATGAGTATGTCATCATCTACAAGGTGGGCAAGTACCATGGGAACGCAGATGCCTTGAGCCGTCTTCCACTGCCAGGCACACCTATCCGTGCAGCTCCAGAGGACAGAGTTTTGATGTTGGAGGACACTGACACGGCACTTGTGACTGCAGAGCAAGTAAGAACATGGACAGGCAAAGATCCAGTACTGTCTAGAGTTCGAGAATATGTGGTGAGGGGATGGCCACAGCATCCGGAAGGGGCTGACTTCACACCCTACAGTGTCAGGAAAACAGAGCTGAGCGTGCAGGATGGTTGCGTGTTGTGGGGAGCACGAGTGATTATTCCACAGCCAGCACGACAGTCTATCCTAGAGCAACTACATCAGTGTCATCCTGGGGTCTCGCGTATGAAAGCCTTGGCTAAGAGTTACTTGTGGTGGCCAAAGCTAGATGAGGAGATAGAAAATCTAGTCAAGACATGCAGCACTTGTCAGGAACACCGGAAGGCACCAGCAGCGGCTCCTCTCCATCCCTGGGAGTGGCCGGATAAACCATGGAGAAGATTGCACTTAGATTATGCAGGTCCATTCACGGGGAAGATGTTCCTCATAATCACTGATGCACATTCCAAATGGATGGATGTTTATCCTGTAAATTCTGCTTCCGCCACTACTACTATAGACTGCCTGCATCAGAGCTTCAGTAATCAAGTGCTACCGGAGGTCGTGGTGAGTGACAATGCCACTTGTTTTGTGAGTACAGAGACAAAAGAGTTCTTGAGAAAAAATGGCATAGTGCAGGTGACCTCAGCTCCATATCATCCGTTCTCGAATGGACTTGCGGAGAGAGCCGTACAAACATTTAAGGAGATGATGAAAAAAAGTGCAGAAGGGAGTTTAGCAGCCAAAGTGTCACGGGTTCTGTTCGGCTACAGAACAACACCTCAATCCACCACAGGACTCTCTCCTGCTGAGATGTTATTAGGTCGTAGACTACGCTCCACTCTTGACCTTGTCCACCCAGACCTAAAAAGGAAAATGGAAAACAGACAAAACAAACAAAAAGAGAACCATGACAAATGAACAAAGAGCCGAAGTTTTGGAGAAGGAGATGCAGTCCTTACCAGGAATTTCAGTTATGGACCAAAGTGGATTCCTGGCTTCATAGGCTCAATGACAGGTCCAGTATCATACAAGGTCATGTTGGGAGATGGTAGGGTAGTACGCAGACATGTAGATCAGATACTTCCCAGACAAGGGGAAATTGAAATGAAGGTTCCAGATGCAATGACTGAAGACAGGGTTGCCCCCAGTTATCCAAGTGCATCTGTGGTGCCACCACCAGGGACAGAGCCAATTCCACAGGAACCTTTTCGTCAAGAGGAACCCATCGTTGCAGAGGCAGATACTCTGAGCACTGCTCAGGAGCAGCTGGTGGCTTCACCACGAACAAGCAGGGACTTTACTGTTAGACATTCACAAAGGACTCGCAAGCCACCAGAGAGATTGATACTGAACTGTTAGATTCGTCAAGTATGGAACATGATGAATGGAGACTCCTCATGTGACCCTCAGGAATGGTTGTTTGTTAAGAAATTCATACTGAAATCTTAAGGGGGGAGGGATATAATAATCTGGGATGTTATGATTAAGGTTATCCACCAGGTGGTGCTGTAGCCAATGCTGCTGCTAAGGTCAGAGGTTTGCTTCCTGTTAAGGTCAGAGGTTTGCTTCCTGTCAAGGCAAAAAAGGTGGAATGCCAGGATGCAGGCATGATGTTTGTTACTCTGTTTGTTTAATAAAATACTCATACTAGTTCCAAGATATCACCTCTTCGAGTTCTTGTTCCACTACATGGATTTATCACAGTTCCGTTAGGAGTCTTTTCAATTTTGACTTTAGCAGAATACTGAGTTGCATATGAAGACAAATGTTAGGTGAATGAGGTTTTTATTTGCAGCCCCTGTGCTTTAAGCATACCCCGACAGGTCAGCAAAGCGCCATTGCTCGGATTCTGGCAGCCTCTTTGAAATACTTCACTGCCAGTATGGCCTTCAGCCGTGATTTGATTTTAGACAGCTGAAGTATTTCAATTCAGTTTGCCACCCAATGTCAAAAAAGTTACTTGAAAACAAATGGGTAGGTCGATGCGAGTGAAGTACAAAATAAAGCAGCCCAGACAGCAACTAAATCCCTGAGGACACACAAAAGGAATGATCTGTAAAAGGATATTCCAAGGTTTAAGGTACAATGCTTTCCTCTTCAGTGTATATTTGATTTTCCATACTTTTTGACAAGCACTATGTAGGCAAAAGGGGCAGAAATGAAGTATAATGCAGCTCAAATCTAACTTTTTGTGACAAAATTGATGTGTTATATTTCCAACTGAATCATCGTTTTGAAAGTTGATACTTTTGGTGATTTTTATTTCTCCCGGTTCATGGAAGCGATGCATGCTTCGTGCTGGGGCAAGGATACTTTTCCCTCCTGGGCACTTGGTGCATGAAGCACTCTTGAGCTGGCTATAACATGGGTTAGCTGTAGGGTAAAATTACTTCTACATTGCTTCATGGGGAAAAATCTTCCCCACAGGTCCCTTAGCCCTGAGCTCCCAAGGTGAAATTGGTGTCTTTTTTTTTTGAGTTTGCTGAACTATTCAGCCTATCTGAGTGCAATTACCAATTATGTGCCAATTTTATTCAGCAGTTTTCATTGAATCATAGAATAATACAGCACAGAAGGAGGCCATTCGGTCCATCGTGTCTGTGCTGGCTCTTTGAAATAGCTATCCATTAAGTCCCACTCCCCTGCCCGTTCCCCATAGTCCTACAACATTTTTCCCTTCAAGTATTTGACCAATTCGTTTTTGAAAGTTATTATTGAATCTGCTTCTACCACCCTTTCAGGCAGTGCATTCCAGATCAGAACAACTCGCTGTGCAAAAAAAATTCTCCCCATCTCACCTCTGGTTCTTTTGCCAATTTGTGCTGTGAACCTGGCCTACGCTCTTTTTTTAAAAATTGTTCTTGGAATATCAGCAACACGGACAAGACTGCATTTATTACCCTTCCTATTCTCACAGCGGAACGGCTTGCTAGGCCACTTCAGAGGGCATGTAGAATCAAATACATTGTGTGGGTCAGAAGTCACATGTAGGCTTAGACTGGGTAGATGTGGAAGGTTCCTTTTCCTGAAGGACATCGCTGAACCAGTTGGGTTTTGCAACAATCCAGCAGCTTTGATTGTTATTTTTTCCTGGCGCCAGCCAGATTTATTGAATTGAATTTCATAATTAACTATGATGTAATTTGAACTCATGACCTCTGGGTTGCTAATCCAATGCTATAACCTTTAGGCGGCCATGCCTCATAAGAACATAAGAACATAAGAAATAGGAGCAGGAGTAGGCCAATCGGCCCCTCGAGCCTGCTCCGCCATTCAATAAGATCATGGCTGATCTGATCCTAACCGCCAATCTACTATCACAGAACCATCTCCTGAATCTAACAGAATTAGACACATGAAATAGGAGCAGGATCAGGCTACACGGCCCCTGGGCCCGCTCCGCTACCCACCGGGCCATGACCGATCCGAACCTAGACTCATGTCCAAATTCCTGCCCGCTCCCCGTAACCCTTAATTCCCTTTACTTCTAGGAAACTGTCTATTTCTGTTTTAAATTTATGTAATGATGTAGCTTCTACAGCTTTTTGGGGCAGCATATTCCATGGACCTACCACCCTCTGAGTGAAGTAGTTCCTCCTCATCTCAGTTTTGAAAGAGCAGCCCCTTATTCTAAGACTATGCCCCCTAGTTCTAGTTTCACCCATCATCAGGAACATCCTCCCTGCATCCACCCGATCCAACCCCTTCACAATCTTATATGTTTCAATAAGATCGCCTCTCATTCTTCTGAACTCCAATGAGTAGAGTCCCAATCTACTCAACCTCTCTGCATATGTCCATCCCCTCATCACAAGAAGACCCTTGCAGTCTGAAGAGAGTACACCCCTTGATCCCACCAGTCTGCGCTGACCAGGTAGGTGGAGATGACTCATTTGAAACAGTCTGAGTGAGGCCTTGAAACAAGGACTTTGAAAAACAATCCAACAGCAAATATAATCACAGAAAATGCTGGAAACACTCAGCAGGTCAGGCAGCATCTGTAGAGAGAGAAACAGAGTTAACGTTTCAGGTCAATGGCCTTTCATCAGAACTGGAAGATGTTAGAGATGAACAACTATGAAGCAACTCTAGAGCCAGGGAGAAGTGGTGGGGGGAGAGAACAAAAGGATGGTAAAGTGATAAGGTGGAGGGCAGGAGCGGTTAATGACAAAAGGGATGATGGTGCAAGACAAGAGGAGATGATAATGAGACAAGTATCAAAACAAAAGATGGATCCAGAGCAGGTGTAACTGGTTATAACAGAATAGCAGAGGGAGAGGGAAGCATTGGAAAATCTGGCAAAGTGGAGAGGATTGCTGTGGCCCAGGAAGGTGGCGCAAGAAAGGCAGGCGGACCCCAGGGATGTAGAGTGGTCCAGTCAGGCTGTAGAATGGGAGCAAAGTCAGGCCTCTGGGAGCAGGAAAAGAGCATCCTGAAGGGAAGCCCGGGGGTGAAATTAGTCTTGGTGGCATCACAAAAACAGGCAATAGTGAATCGGCCATTCTTCATGCATGAGCCTAGTCCGTGAATGGACGCTGCTCAACCATGGAGGGCATCAGAGCCAAGCTTGCTCCTATCCTCAGCTGACAGTTACACATTTCCCAGTGGAAGTCACCAGACACTGATCAGGAATAGGAACCCTGGCTGATTTTTCCTTGCTCCCTACCATGGATGGTGAGACCAACTGTAGTATCCCAACCATAACCCCTAGCTAGGATAAGCTAACCCAGCATAGAAGCAGGGGTGAGCCTGGGACCATCCTGTTCTATGTAGCTCAGTACTACATCAGGAAATCTCTCAGCGAGGCCTCAAAACCCTTCTTATATAAACTCCAGTCCTTAAAAGTTCTCTTTCTGAAATATATATATGTTCTATTCTTTAAAAAATGCACTTGAATTGGAATCTAAAGTCTAGTTTTGCTTTTTTACAGTAATAAGAGATGCAGCAAAATGTTCAACGGTTACTTATCGTTAGGATAGCACAACTTGTGAAATTTACTCCACAAAATGTCCTTCCAGTCCCTTGGTGGTTCCATCCAGCAATAATGTATTAAGGGTTATCTCTATCGCATGCACTTCCTGCACACGTTCACCTGGCTTCCGGTCTCACTATTTTTCAGCTATGTAAACAGTAGTTGTCACGCTTGCTTCTCACAATATAAATCATCTAGTAGAAGATCTTTTAAAACTTTTTTAAAAGACTAATTAGCTTAGTTTGCCCATGTGGCCAAGTCCCTTCAGCCGATTTGCTATTGACTGCTTTATGCTACCGACCAAGACAAATTTATCCCCAGTGTCTTTGAGTGGGGCCGCAGAAATGGAGCATAGGGTGTGGGGGCACAAGGTTGGGAAAGAGAATGGCCGTCGGGAAGGGGAATGTTCAGGTTAGACGGCAGAAGGGGAGGAGAGTCGGGCCTCTTGATGGGGGATGCACTGTAGCATGTCACCTAGGTTCCTTCGGCTGCACCTCCCAAACCTGTGGCCTCCATCAAGGACAATGGGAGCACCATCACCTCCAGGTTCCCCTCCAAGTCACACACCACCCTGACTTGGATATGTATCACCGCTCCTTCAATGTCAAAACCCTGGAACTCCCCATCATTGTGGGAGAACCTTCACCACATGGACTCCAGCGGGTGAAGTAGGAAGGTCCAGCACCAGCTTCTCATGGACAGTAAATGCCAGCCTTGCCAGTGGCACCCACATCCCGAGAATGAATATAAAAAAAGAAAGAGAGAGTGCAGTGGAAAGCAGAATCATTAGGATCAGATCCCAGGCAGGAAATGGAGTAGGCCTGAGGAACCAGGCTGATCGATAAAGTCAGGCTCCAGGAGTCACTGTAAGTGATATTTATAAACTTATAATAATAAGTACTATATTACATCTTATTTCAAATATATACGTCCATTATAAAAATATAACTAGCTTGCAGTCGGTCTGCAGTGGTAGTTTTGATTGGAGTTGGGAGACACAACCTTGATGAGCCAAGAAGGGACTTGGCCACATGGGCAAACTAAGCTAATTAGTCTTTTAAAAAAGGCTTTAAAAGATCTTCTACTAGATGATTTATATTGTGAGAAGCAAGCGTGACAACTACCATTTACATAGCTGAAAAATAGTGAGACCGGAAGCCAGGTGAACGTGTGCAGGAAGTGCATGCGATAGAGATAACCCTTAATACATTATTGCTGGATGGAACCACCAAGGGACTGGAAGGACATTTTGTGGAGTAAATTTCACAAGTTGTGCTATCCTAACAATAAGTAACCGTTGAACATTTTGCTGCATCTCTTATTACCATAAAAAAGCAAAACTAGACTTTAGATTCCAATTCAAGTGCATTTTTTAAAGAATAGAACATACTGTATTTATATTTCAGAAAGAGAACTTTTAAGGACTGGAGTTTATATAAGGAGGGTTTTGAGGCCTGGCTGAGAGATTTCCTGATGTAGTACTGAGCTACATAAAACAGGAGGGTCCCAGGCTCACCCCTGCTTCTATGCTGGATTAGCTTATCCTAGCTAGGGGTTATGGTTGGGATGCTACAGTTGATCTCACCATCCATGGTAGGGAGCGAGGAAAAATCAGCCAGGGTTCCTATTCCTGATCAGTGTCTGGTGACTTCCACTGGGAAATGTGTAACTGTCAGCTGAGGAGAGGAGCAAGCTCGGCTCTGATGCCTCCATGGTTGAGCAGCGTCCATTCACGGACTAGGCTCACGCATGAAGAATGGCCACTCGGGCGAGGTACTGGAGGTTTCCCGCGTGCCCTTGGAATGAGTCTGTGGCTTCAGGACAAGTGGGAAGAAACTGGGGAGATGAAAAAATTAATTATGAAAATTGATCTTGTTTGGGCAACACGGCCAAATCGATTACAATAACAATAACTTGTATTTATATGGCGCCTTTAACATAGTAAAACATCCCAAGGAGCTTCACAGGAGCGTTATCAAACAAAATTTGATTCCTAACTACATAAGGAGCTATTAGGACAGATGAACAAAAGCTTGCCCAAAGAAGTAGGTTTTAAGGAGCGTCTTAAAGGTGGGTCTTAAAGGAGGAGAGGTTTAGGGAGGGAATTCCAGAGCTTAGGGCCAAGGCAGCTGAAGGCACGGCCATCAATGGTGGAGCGATTAAAATAGGGGATGCGCAAGAGGCCAGAATTGGAGGAGCGCAACGATCTCGGAGGGTTGTAGGGCTGGAGGGGCGATGCCATGGAGGGAATTAAAAACAAGGGTGTGAATTTTTAAAACTGAGGCATTGCCGGACTGGGAGCCAATGTAAGTCAGCGAGCACATCACTATTCTTCTTCCACGAAATATTCTTGCAAAGCTGGTTTGCAAGCAGCTGGGATGTACCTGCTTTCATCTGAGAGCCCAATTTTGCAGCAAAAGATTGAAATATTTTAAACATCAAACAGGTGCCTTTTCAGCCAAGTGCATCATTAAGCCTGGAGCTGTTTGGAAAGGGCACTCTGAAAATGTCCCCTTGTTCTCTCGGCCATTTGTTTCCCGAGTTGCTGAAAAGGGCAGGCTGTCTCCACCTCTTGCTCTCGGCCTTTTTGTTCATTTCATCAATAGTCCTGAAACATGCATTCTTCCTTCAAATTATGCTCCAATCACTTTCTATTCTATCTGCTCCTATCATCGGGCCCTGAGCTTTAAGGGAAGGTGCATTGGATCTTGCAGCGTGGCGCTGGTTACTTTTTCAGCTTTGTATGCACTTCAAATATAATTAGACAAAATTCTATTATTCGAAAGAGCAACTGAAGAACCAAGTACTCATTAGGAGAGGGGGATGAAATAACCTATAATAACACAACTGAATGCCAACTCCTGTCACTGGGTAATGTTTCTGAATGTCAATAAGTTGCAATAGCAAACTGTGAAAAGGGCAAGCTCCAAACTACTGCCTTCTCCAAAAGACTGAATTCATCTCTCTCGTTTAAATCTGCAGCGTGCCATTTCTAAATATTAATTTTCAATATCAATATAACCATTAGCCCACTAAACAGCTGCAATGATGATGAGTCACAATCTAGATATGTAATTTTTGAGTTTATGAGATGCCTTCATGGAATAAACTGGAAATCGAAGTCGAGTTGGCACATCTATAATTATTTGTCCACAGCTGTCATGTTTATCATACTTGCGTGTGTTTTTTTTTAATTGAATCTGCAATTTTTCTCTGTGACTTAAAGGGATATTGTCATGCGGTTAGGGAGAACGCATGATTATCATAGAATGATGCCGCACAGAAGGAGGCCATTCGGCCCAATGTACCTGTGCCAGCCCTTTGAAAGAGCTATCCAATTAGTCCCACTCCCCTGCCTTTCCCATAGACCCGTACGTTATTCCCCTTCAAGTATTTATCCAATTCCCTTTTGAAAGTTACTATTGAAAATGTGAGGTTATCCACTTTGGTAGGAAGAATAAAAAAGCAAATTATTATTTAAATGGAGAGAGACTACAAAATGCTGCGGTACAGAGGGATCTTAGGTCCTCATACATGAAACACAAAAAGTTAGCATGCAGGTACAGCAAGTAATTAGGAAGGCAAATGGAATGTTGGCCTTTATTGCAAGGGGGATGGAGTATAAAAGCAGGGAAGTTTTGCTACAACTGTACAGGGTGCTGGTGAGGCCACATCTGGAGTACTGCGTACAGTTTTGGTCTCCTTATTTAAGGAGGGATATACTTGCATTGGAGGGTGTTCATAGAACAGAAGATGCTGAAAATACACAGCAACTCAGTCACCATGTGTCCAGAGAACAGCCAAGTTATGATGTTTTAGGTGTATGCCATTCATCAGAATTGAAGACTAAAAGAGGAGCAGGCCGTTTAATAAGGTTGGAGAATAATAGAGAGACAGCAGCAAGAGAGAGAGAGGGGAGAGAATCAACAGATACACCAATGATAGAGAGGGAGTTAATGAATTGGGTGACCTGCAAACTGTGCTCAATAGAATGACCATTAGATAATACAAAAGACAGTGAGATGATGAAAAGACAAGGCAGAGGCCCACACAAGGAAAAGGGGGGGGGGGGAATGGAAGGAAAACAAGGTGCAAATGCATCAGATCTGAAATTAAAGCTAAAAATGCTGCCTAACACAATAGGGTAAATGTCCAACTTCACTGTCTGGTGGGTAATCTGGCAGAACGGATCACTCGCCCTCCACCAGGTTAAACCCCCCGGAGGTGATGATGAATATTCACCCCAATGGGTCCCAAGGAATGTCAGTGATAATCACATTGTTTAAACTGGTCAGATCCAGTGGTGTTGCTTTGCAATCAGTCTCCATCATAACTATGGAAGTTAAACACAGTGACGGGTCTGTACTTCTGACTTAGACGCATCAGTCTGATCTCAATTCAATTTCAATTTTCAATTTTATTTGTCACATAACCAAATACAACAAGTGAAATCCAGTCAGTGAAATGCTTTTTCCTTAATGAGCCGAGCGCACCAAGCAGCAAAGGACACTTAGCTGCTGGTACCACGGAGCCCGCAAGGACGGCAGCCATCTTCATCGGCGCCATCACAATAGGGTCCGCTCTCGCCTCGCTCCACCTTTCCCGCACTTCTGCCCGACAATCTTCAGCCGCCGTGGTACGGACATGTAAACATGTAAACATAAACATAAACATTCGGGGAGATCCGTTCAAGTTACAGCCCAAATCGTTTTCTTTTACAGAGTTGACCTGTGTGCCACAGGCATATTTTGGAGGTCGAAGAGAGACATTTATAACAATGTTCCTAATGTCAAGGGATGTATTGAATAATGTATTTCTAGCAGGATTATAGAAATTGTCTTCAGACGTAAAACAATACAGTCGGGAATTTCACCGCAGTTCACAAATGTAACTTGGCACCGACCCGCTTTTATTTTCTCTGTGTCTGAAATTGAGATTGAAGATGCCTGAGAAGAAGAAAGCAGCTCCCAAGAAGGGCACCAAGAAAGCCATGAGTAAAGTGACAGCAAAGGGCATCAAGAAGCAGAGAAGGTCGAGGAAGGAGAGTTACTCCATCTACATCTACAAGGTGATGAAGCAGGTTCAGCCCCGACACCAGCAGCTCCTCCAAGGCCGTAAGCATCATGAACTCCTTTGTGAGTGAAATTTTCACGCTTCCCACCTGGCCCATTACAACAAGCCCATGACCATCAGCTCCCGGGAGATCCAGACCGCCGTGCCCCTGCTGCTGCTCAGCGAGCAACCCCGTGTCAGAAAGGAGAAAAGCAGTGACCAAGTACACTAGCTCCAAATCTTCTCTGTACCCTCTCCAGGCACTGGATGATACCAGAAATGCGAGGATATACCTATCAGGAAAGGATGAACAGGCTGGGTCTCTTTTCTCTTGAAAAAAAGAAGGCTGAGGGGTGACCTAATTGAGGTCTTTAAAATTATGAAAGGCTTTGATAGAGTGGATACAGAGAGAGTGTTTCCACTTGTGGGGAAGAGCATAACAAGAGGTCATCAATATAAGATTGTCACCAAGAAATCCAATAGGGAATTCAGAAGAAACTTCTTTACCCAGAGAGTGGTGAGAATGTGGAACTCGCTACCGCAGGGAGTGGTTGAAGCGAATAGTACAGATGCATTTAGGGAGTGGTTAGGCAAGCATATGAGGGAGCAGGGAATAGAGGGTTATGCTGATAGAGTTAGATGAGGAAAGACGAGGGAGGCTCGAGTGGAGCATAAACGCCGGCATGGACTGGTTGGGCCGAATGGCCTGTTTCTGTGCTGTATATCCTAAGTAATCCTATGTAAAACTTGACAATGTAATGCTTTTGTCTCCCAGAGACCTTCAAAACAATGCATCTGTAAATGATGAAGTGTCCTGAAGGAGCAATTATTATCCTCTACAGTTGCACCTTCTCACCTTTCCAACACTTTAATTACATGAAAGGGAACGATGACATTCTGGCCAACCTACTGGAGCTCTGGGAGGCTGTGCCCTGAACTGCAGGTCCCTTTACAAGCTGTGATGCAGTTTTTGAATGCAGCCTTTCAGGAGTTTGCGAAAACTGTACAGAGTACCATGCCGACAACTTTCAGGCATTTCCCACCAGCTGGTTAATGGAGCGAGCCTTTGATTTGCAGTAGCATTCCTGCCTCTGTGTCAGAAGGTACAGTGGTTCAAACCCCGCACCATACAGTCCCGGCGAGTGGAGACTAGGGCTCCAGCTCTGAGTTTGGGGTTGATATTGAGCGGTATACTTGCATCCAGTGGGTTGTGGGAGCCCATAAAACCCTCCTGCCGATGGTTACAGCCATGGAAGTAGCGTAGCCTGTCAGACTCTTAATCGGCCTGTGAATCCTTCCACTACTTCACACTGTTCTCCAAGGGGACAAGTATGAAGATACAGAAAACAACAACTGACATGAAAGAAAGACTTATGAAATAATACTGAGCGGCCTGCGGGTGGCACTGTCCAGGGAGAGTATAAAAGAGTATAAATACTCGGGCACAGGCCCAGCTTGCACAGGACATTCTTAACAGGAACTAGTGAAGGACACAACTAGATCTCCATGTTGTAAAACAGTTGATTAAAGCTTTGTTTAACGCTTAGACCAAGTGCCTAGAAGTTTTCTTACGTCAACAACCATCTGGTTACAAAAAAGGAATCTGAGTAGGTTACACATTTTACTGGGAAAAAGCAAAACTAAGAGTAACAGTTTACTAAAAAAATGTGCAAACATTCTAAAACAAAAGCAAAATACTGCAAATGCTGGAAGACTGAAATAAACAAACAGAAAATGCCGAAAATACTCAGCAGGTCAGGCAGCATCAGTGGAGAGAGAGACAGTGTAGTGTATGTACCTTTAAGAGGAACTATGTTTTTTTGAAGCCCCTGCGTACTGTAGTACCAGTAGTGACCACTCGGGTATATAAGCCTGTATAGCGTCTTGTATAGTTTAGTTCACCTCCAGACTTTGTTCAGTAAACACTTGTTAAATCAACTCCTGCATTCCATGTCTCCATTAACACACGGATACAACAGTGGCGACGAGTTAGAAACGAACTTACCTGCAATTCGGCAGCACCTCAAGGAGATCGATTCTCAGACGAAGGTCGAAGAAAAAAAAAGAAAAAAAACTGTGGTTTCACCAGCTAAACGGGCTGGTGGCAGGTAGTGCACTGGTCCTTCCTGGGCGGCGGGCTGGGGCTCGATCGGGTGGTTCTGCAGCGGGGCCGGGCAGCGAGTCGGAAGGCAGAAGCAAACAGAGACAGAGGGTGGAGCACTCAGGAGACGGCCGGCGCTGCAAAGCAGGTCAGCGTTTCGGACCAAGCAGAGGGAGGGGAAAGTCCCAGAGAATCCAACGGGAACGATTCTCCAAGTGACGGAGAAACTGTTTAAAATATATGTGTACATAAAAACCGCGGAGAACAGCGTTGGCAGCAGCGGCAGCGGCGGGAAAGCGCAGGAGGCGCCATCTTGACTCGGCAGGGAAGAAGGGAAAGCGCGGAAGGCGCCATTTTTGATTTTCAGGATGCTTAAGACTGGCAATATTACTGCTTTCGATAGAGATATAGAGGATTGGCCCACATATGTGGAATGAGTGGAGGTATATTGCAAGGCGAATGAAGTAGCGGATGATAAAAAGGCATCGGTACTTCTAAATCTGATGGGCGCAAGGACATACGGGCTGTTACGAAACTTGATCACTCCAGCCAAACCGATGGACAAGAATTTTAAGGAGATTGTTGATACCCTACAGGAGCACTTAAACCCAACACCGCTGCTGATAGCGGAATGATTCAAATTCTTCAGGAGGAATCAGCACAAGAATGAAAGTAACGCTGATTACCTCACCGAATTACGAAAGCTGTCAAAGCACTGCCAATTCGGGGCAGGACTGGCAGATTCTCCATGAGACAAATTCGTCTGTGGTCTCCTAAGCGAAGGAACACAGAAAAGACTACTTTCTGAGAAAGATTTGACACTGGACAAGGCTTTCAGTGTGGCTGCATCATACGAAGCAGCAGCAAGAGGAGCTGCAGAGATACAGCAAAAGCCACAGGACTTCGGCACCCATGAAATGACACGGGGTTTTGAGAGATGTTATCGCTGCAGCAGATCCACCCATGACCAGAGGGACTGCTGGTTCAAGGACAAAGCATGCAGGCAATGCGGAAAGATGGGACACATTGCACGTGTATGCCGATCTGGAAAAAAATCTGCTGACAGTAAAAAGTCAATAAGGAAAAGTACAGAAAGGTACAAATGATGACGGACAGTAGCTCCGAAGACCAGAAGAGCGATAGCGACTCCGAAAACAAGAGACTAAGCTGTCTCAAATTACATAATGTAATTGCCAAAGAAGATTACCAGACCATTTGGGTTACCCTCATGATAGCGGGGTCCCCAGTTAAAATGGAGCTAGATACAGGATCAGCTCTGACCGTCATAAGTCGACGGGATTACGAGCGGCTATTTCCGCATATACCTTTGAAAGACACATCCATTATCTTGAAGACATATACGGGGCAGAAAGTATACCCCAGTGGGAAAATAAGGGTGCCCGTTGTATACAACGGCAAGGAAATACAGAAGTTGTATTTATACGTTCTGCAAGATGGTGGTCCACCGTTGTTGGGACGTGAATGGATCAGAAAGATACGTTTAGACTGGCACTCCATTCAGGCACTGACGGTGACCAGTAAGAAAAAAAATGATGATGATGTCATACCTGGACGATTAAAAGAAATCTTGGC
Source organism: Somniosus microcephalus (assembly GCF_052327205.1). NCBI lineage: Eukaryota > Metazoa > Chordata > Chondrichthyes > Squaliformes > Somniosidae > Somniosus > Somniosus microcephalus. Next base: position 21,225,599 of record NC_140988.1, read on the forward strand.
TAACGCCAAAGAAGTGTTTCAACAGGAACTAGGAACCCTGAAAGGCGCCACCGCCTCAATAAAAGTGGAAGATGCGGCAATTCCCAAGTTTTTTAAGGCAAGGCCGGTGCCATACGCAATTCGTCCAGCAGTCGAGGCAGAGCTGGAGAATTTGGAAAAAGCAGGCGTGTTATCCAAGGTAGATTGGAGCGAGTGGGCAACACCCATCGTCCCGGTCATGAAGAAAACGTTGAATAATGATAAATCTGAAGAACAGAGAAAAATTCGCATCTGTGGGGACTTCAAAGTGACTGTAAACCCGGTTCTTCATACGGTACAGTATCCTCTTCCGAGGATAGAAGATATTTTCGCCTCACTATCCGGAGGGAAACGTTTCACCAAAATTGACTTGGCACAGGCATATCTACAGATGGAGGTTGAGGAGGCCTCTAAAAAGTATCTCACAATAAACACACACAAAGGCCTGTACCAGTACAATCGACTGGTTTTCGGAGTAGCATCAGCTCCAGCTATCTGGCAAAGAGCTATGGAGCAACTCCTGCAAGGGATTCCGGGGACTCAATGCTACCTAGACGACATCCTTGTAACAGGAGAAAATGACAACGAGCACCTTGCCAATTTGGAGCAGGTGCTCACGAGGCTGAGAGAACGGGGCCTATGAGCAAATCGCCCGAAGTGCGAATTTTTCCAGAAACAAATATCATATTGTGGCCATGTCATTAACGAAGAAGGGTTGCATAAGCCACCTGAAAAAATTGAAGCGGTTGTAAAAGCCCCAGCGCCTGAAAATGTCTCACAATTAAGGTCGTTCCTGGGATTAATAAATTACTATCATAAATTTTTACCGAACTTGTCAACGGTTCTGCACCCTCTTAACGCACTGCTACAATCGGGAGTAATTTGGAAATGGAGCAAAGACTGTAAACGTGCCTTCCATAAATGCAAAGGCTTGATCACATCCAAGGAAGTGTTGGCTCATTACAACCCATCACTGCCAATCAGACTGGCGTGCGATGCATCCCCTTATGGCGTGGGAGCGGTATTATCGCATAGATTCCCTGATGGCTCGGAGCGGCCGATAGCTTTTGCGTCACGCTCATTGAACTCAGCTGAGCATAACTATGCCCAGATCGACAGGGAGGCACTCAGCCTGGTGTGGGGGGTGAAGAAATTCAACCATTACCTACACGGACAAAAATTTACCTTGTTGACTGACCATCAACCCCTCGTCTCCATATTCAACCCTAAAAAGGGTGTTCCCATTATGACAGCGCAAAGGCTACAGAGGTGGTCCCTTTTCCTAGGGGCACACCGATATGACATAGAATACAAAGGAACAAAACAGCATGGGAATGCTGATGGTTTATCGCGCCTACCGTTGCCAACAGTAGAAAAGGCACCTACAGTGGACCCAGTGGAGATGTTCCACTCGACCATAGTGGAATGTCTACCAGTGACAAATTCTACCATTGAAAAGGAAACGAGAAATGACCCGACTCTCTCACGAGTCTACAATTTAATGGTGAAGGGATGGCCAGCACATGGCGAACCACTGTTGGCAGCATTCTCGCAAAGAAGAGAACAGCTGTCAGTGTGCCGAGGAACCTTGATGTGTGGATCCAGAGTGGTGATTCCACCCAAACTCCAGGATAAAGTGCTAAAGGAGCTTCACGAGGGGCATCTGGGTGGAGTGAAAATGAAGAACTTAGCCAGAGCGTTTGTGTGGTGGCCAGGTATCTATGGTTAGGGAGGGCATCACGAGGGAAATTAGAGAAGCGTGCAATAAGAGCACAGCTGTCATCATAGGTGACTTTAACTTACATATAGATTGGACTAGCCTAATCAGTAAAAATAATGAGGAGGAGGAATTCCTTGAGTGTTTAAGGGATGGTTATCTGGATCAATATGTCGAGGAACCAACTCGGGAACAGGCTATATTGGACTGGGTACTGTGCAATGAGAAGGGACTAATCAGTAATCTTGTTGTACGGGGACCCTTGGGTCAGAGCGATCATAACATGATCGATTTCTCACTCGAAATGGAGAGCGAAGAAATTGACTCAGAGACTAAGGTCCTGAATTTAAACAAGGGGAATTATGATGCCATGAGACGGGAACTGAGTAGGTCTGATTGGACAACGTTCCTGGGAGGACTGGAGGTAGATAAACAATGGCAAACATTTAAAGATAGAATGACAAAATTGCAAAAATTGTTTATACCAATCTGGCATAAAAGGAAATCTAAAAAGGTGACTCAACCGTGGATAACAGGGGAAATTAGAGACAGCATAAAATCCAAAGATAGGGCGTATAAAATAGCCAAAAAAAGCGCCAGAGCGGAAGATTGGGAACAGTTTAAGATAGAGCAAAGGAGGGCAAAGGGCATGATCAAGAGGGGCAAAATAGCTTACGAAAACAAGCTGGCGGAAAATATAAAAACTAACTCCAAAAGCTTTTATAAATATATCAAAAGGAAAAGACTGGTGAAAACCAAAGTTGGTCCATTGCAGTCAGATACGGGGGAATATATAATGGGAAATAAGGAAATGGCAGATCAACTAAATGCATACTTTGGGTCAGTCTTTACGAAGGAAGACACAAAAAACCTCCCTGGGATATCGGGAAAAATAGGGACATTGGCAAAGGAGGAACTGACGCAAATCAATATCTCTAAGGATATGGTGTTAAGGAAGCTAAAGGGATTGAAGGTGGACAAATCCCCAGGGCCTGATAACATGCATCCTAGGGTACTGAAGGAGGTGGCCCTAGAGATAGCGGATGCACTAAGGATGATTTTTCAGAATTCATTAGACTCGGGAACAGTGCCGATGGATTGGAGGGTAGCTAACGTTACCCCACTATTCAAAAAGGGGGGTAGGGAAAAAGCAGGTAATTACAGACCTGTAAGCCTTACATCAGTTGTGGGCAAAATGCTGGAGTCCATCATTAAGGATGAAATAGCGGAGCACTTAGCAAATGGGGACAGGATAGGACAGAGTCAACATGGATTTACAAAGGGTAAATCGTGCTTGACTAATCTATTGGAATTTTTTGAGGGAGTAACTGGTAGAATAGATGGGGGAGAGCCAGTAGATGTGGTGTACCTGGACTTCCAAAAGGCCTTCGATAAGGTCCCACATAAAAGATTAGCATGGAAAATTGAGGCTCATGGGATAAAGGGGAAAGTTTTGGCGTGGATAGGGAACTGGCTGTCAGATAGAAAACAGAGAGTTGGAATAAACGGCTCATTTTCTGAATGGCAGGCAGTAACAAGTGGGGTACCACAGGGATCTGTCCTGGGCCCCCAGCTGTTCACAATTTACATTAATGACCTGGATCAGGGAGTCGGATGCAGCATTTCCAAATTTGCAGACGACACTAAACTAGGAGGGGGGGTGGGCTCAGAGGAAGAGACCAGGAAGCTCCAGAGCGATTTGGACAGACTGGGCGATTGGGCGGATAAATGGCAGATGCACTATAATGTGGACAAGTGCGAAGTTATCCACCTTGGGTGCAGGAACGGGAGGGCAAATTATTATTTAAATGGCAATAGATTGGGAGAGGGGGAAGTACAGAGAGACCTGGGTGTTCTTGTACACCAGTCACTGAAGGCGAGCATGCAGGTGCAACAGGCGGTCAAGAAGGCAAACGGTATGCTGGCCTTCATAGCAAAAGGGTTAGAATACAGGAACAGGGATACCTTGCTGCAGCTGTACAGGGCACTGGTGAGACCACACCTCGAGTACTGTGTACAGTTTTGGTCGCCTCATCTGAGGAAGGATGTTCTTGCCATGGAGGGGGTGCAGCGGCGATTCACCAGGCTGATACCAGGAATGGCGGGAATGACCTATGAGGAGAGACTATGTAGTTTAGGGATGTACACACTGGAGTTTAGAAGATTGAGAGGGGACCTCATAGAAGTGTATAAAATTCTGACAGGTCTAGACAGACTGGATGCAGAAGGAATGTTTCCCTTGGCGGGTGAGAACAGAACTAGAGGACATAATTTAAGGATAAGGGCTAAACCATTTAGGACAGAGATGAGGGGGAATTTCTTCACTCAGAGAGTGGTGAACCTGTGGAACTCATTGCCACAGAGGGCAGTGTACGCCAGCTCATTAAATATATTTAAGAGGGAATTAGATATATTTCTACGGGCAAAAGGGGTTAAGGGTTACGGAGAGAAGGCGGGGACGGGATACTGAATTAAAGGATCAGCCATGATCTCATCGAATGGCGGAGCAGGCACGAAGGGCCGAATGGCCTACTCCTGCTCCTATCTTCTATGTATCTATGTATCTATGACATCGAAGAAATGACCAAGAGCTGTCTAGGATGCCAGAAGGTCCAAAACGCCCCACCACAAGCCCCTCTACATCCATGGGAGTGGCCCTCATCTCCATGGCAAAGGGTACATATCGACTTTGCTGGTCCATTTATGGACTCAATGTTCTTAATCGCGGTTGATGCACACTCCAAGTGGCCGAAGGTAATAAAGATGTCCTCCACCACCACGGAAAAAACCATCACAGTATTAAGGACCATATTCGCCAGGAATGGGCTGCCTGAACAGATCTGTTCTGATAATGGACCGCAATTTGTATCCGAAGAATTCAGGAAGTTCTTAAAATACAATGGGGTTAAGCACTACACGTCCGCCCCATACCATCCCGCCACCAATGGATTAGCTGAAAGGTTTGTCCAGACCTTTAAGAAGGCCATAAAGGCCATGGGTAATGAAGACATAAATCTACAACATAAGGTAGATAACTTCTTGTTTGCGTACAGGAATGCAACACATGTGGTTACAAACCAAACCCCCGCCATGATGTTTTTCAATAGAAGACTAAGATGCCGGCTGGATTTGATCAAGCCAAACATCAGAAGGGACGTAGAGAACTGGCAATTTGAAGGCATGAATGAAAGGCCAACTAGAACCTTCCAGATAGGTCAACAAGTTTTGGCCCGGGACTACCGTACCGAGAAATGGCAGCCTGGAACTATTTGCACACGACTAGGACCGCTGATGTATACCGTGGACATTGGAGAAAGCATAATAAGGCGCCATGCTGACCAGATCATAGAGTCATCCGAAAAGGGACAACCTACACCACAACTCTATACGCCTAATGATGAAGCAGAGATACCCATAGTATCTACCTCCGATCCGGTGATACTGGAACCAGATGAACCCGACACTGGCATTCCAGCCGAATCGACCTTGCCAAAAGAACCCACTACACCACCGAAACCTACTACACCACCGAGGCGTTATCCGGACCGAGTCAGGAAGCCTCCAGAGAGACTGAATTTGTAATTGATTAACTTCAGCAAATGTGTAGATTATTGTTCTTGTAAAAATGTTAATTAATGATTACTTAAAATGTTATGTACTATTTATCTAAAAGGGGAGGAATTGTAGTGTATGTACCTTTAAGAGGAACTATGCTTTTTTGAAGCCCCTGTGTACTGTAGTACCAGTAGTGACCACTCGGGTATATAAGCCTGTATAGCGTCTTGTATAGTTTTAGTTCACCTCCAGACTTTGTTCAGTAAACACTTGTTAAATCAACTCCTGCATTCCGTGTCTCCATTAACACACGGATACAACAGAGTTAACGTTTTAGGTTGATGGCCTTTCGTCAGAACTACAAGAAGTTAGAGGGGTAACAGGTTTTAAGGAAGTACAGAGCCATGGAAAGGGGGGGGAGAGGGGAAGAAAAAACAAAAGGGAAGGTCTGTGATAGGGTGGAGGGCAGAGTGATCAAATTACAAAAGGGATTATGGTCTGGGATCATACCTAGCACATAGATGGCTGTGGTTGTTGGAGGCCAATCATCTCAGCCCCAGGACATCGCTGCAGGAGTTCCTCAGGGCAGTGTCCTAGGCCTAACCATCTTCAGCTGCTTCATCAATGACCTTCCCTCCATCATAAGGTCCGAAGTGGGGATCTTCGCTGATGATTGCACAGTGTTCAGCTCCATTCGCAACTCCTCGGATAATGAAGCAGTCCGTGTCCGCATGCAGCAAGACCTGGGCAACATTCAAGCTTGGGTTGATTAGTGACAAGTAACATTCGCGCTACACAAGTACCAGGCAATGACCATTCCCAACAAGAGAAAGTCTAACCACCTCCCCTTGACACTCAACGGCATTATCATCATTGAATCCCCCACCATCAGCATCCTGGAGGTCACCATTGACCAGAGACTAAATACTGTGGCTATAAAAGCAGGTCAGAGGCTGGGCATTCTGCGGCGAGTGTTTCACCTCCTGACTTCCCAAAGTCAGGACTGTGATGGAATACTCTCCACTTGCCTGGATGAGTGCAGCTCCAACAACACTCGAGAAACCCAACACCATCCAGGACAAAGCAGTCCACGTGACTGGCACCTTATCCACCACCTTAAACATTCACTCCCTCCACTACCGACACACCATGTCTGCAGTGTGTACCGTCTATAAGATGCACTGCAGTAACTCGCCAAGACTTCTTTGACAGCACCTCCCAAACCCATGACTTCTACCACCTAGAAGGGCAGCAGGGGCATGGGAACACCACCACCCGCAAGTTCCCGTCCAAGTCACACACCATCCTGACTTGGAAATATATCAGGGTTCCTTCATCGTTGCTGGGTCAAATCCTTGAGCTCCCTCCCTAACAGCACTGTGGGAGCACCTTCACCACACGGACTGCAGCGGTTCAAGGGCAATTATGGAGGGGCAATAAATGTTGGCCTTGTCAGCAACACCCACATCCCAAGAATGAATAAAAAAAGTGCGAGGCTAAAGGGTGTGGTAATAGGACAAGTAAGGAAATAAAAGGTGGGTCTAGAGGAGCTGTAAATGGCAACAGCAAAACCATTACCAGCACCTGCTGTCTGAAAAAGTGGGAGCAGTGGTTATGATCTGAAATTGTTGAACTCAATGCAAATAATCTATACCGCTTCACAAAGTAGGGTAAATTTTGCGAGACCCAAACTACCACAGGGTCTTGCTCACTGGTACCTCCTGCTTTTGCTGGGGCGTGGCATTCAGCCGCCCTCTATTGGTGGGCCTCCTACGCTACAGCATCACAGACAGCAGTGCTGCCCACACAGCTCCACTATACCATTGTCCACCATCACAACTTCTCCTCGTAGAACGCGCTGGGGCCCTTTAAGAGCTGCTGCCTTGGTACAGAGTGTGTTCTCGATAATACCTTTTGCTTTGCCTGTATCTCACCCTGGGCCTTCAATTGCAGAATGTAGCGGGGGCCCCTGTCTCACAGGTACGTGCAGTACTAATTTTGCCTGGACTGTAAAATCAGGGCTGGTGTGTCTGTGTTTAGGGACATTTGTCCAGTTTAAAGTCCCTTTATTTATTTAATCAACGGAAAGAAATGTGTTTGATTCCGAGAGAAAACACTGGGCAAAAGCCCTGAAATTTGTGAAACCCTTCTTCCAGCACAGAGTCTCCCTCGATGGGAGTGTAAAATTGGAGAATCCGGGCTCAGAGGCCTTTAATGGCCAGAAAGTTGGGAGTCGCACAGATAATGGCCCTGAATTTCCGATCGGCGGATGCCTCCAATCAGAAAAAATGCTACAAACCTACCTGCTGATACCGAGGCTTGCGATCCTGGGCCTCTCCTCTTCGAAATGCACAGAGGCCCACGTATCCCAGGGACGCATGCGGTTCGCAAGAGTACTATAAGAGTGAGGCCTGCGATTGTGAGCCTCTGACTCTCTCCAATATAGATGTCTAGAAAGAGCCTGTATTTATGACCTTGGGGCATTTCAAAGCACTTTACAGCCAAAGAATTATTTTCAAACTTGAAATAAAAATGTAAAACTTATCTGCCTGTGCCTCTTCTGTGTCATGATCCCCCTCCTGGCAAGGTTGGGGAGGGGTGGGGGGGGAAGCTGATACTGCTCCGCCCTCTCAGGCCTCAGCCTAAATTAGCAGATCGGCTCCTCAAAAGAGCAGGTTAACAGCAGGACAGGGTTGCTAGGCAACTTCCTAGGCAATGTGTTTGGAAGGGGTACGTCACTCCTCTCATTTTAACTGCCCCTCTCCCCTGCCCGGCTACCATCGGGTGAGGGGAGTTAAATTTGGGGCCAAATGTCTCCATTAATTAATCCTGCCCAACAGCCCTCCATAGACAACACACCCCTTCACCCATCAGTCGCCAGGACTAAATGGAATACTTTATCATTTCAATATACATGGCAGATGATGGGAGACTTCACAACTGTGCCTGGCTTCACCTATTACAAGTACAAAAAGCCACTTGCGCAAAATGCTTTCATCAGAAGTTCGTCAAGGGTCAAGGCACATTCCAGCACTGGAGCCCATAATCTAGGCTGACACTTCACTGCAGTACTAAGGGAGTGCTGCGCTGTCAGAGGTGCTGTCGTTTGGATAAGTCGTTAAACAGAGATCCTGTCTGCCTGTTCAGGTGGAGGTAAAAGATCCCACGGCACTATTCAAAGAGGAGCTGGGTAATTGTCCCAGTGTCCTGGCCAATATTTATCCCTCAACTCACACCAGCAAAACAGATTGGGGGGAAAATTCGTTAGCGACCATTTTGGGTCGCTAACATCCATTGGGCGCTAAATTTAGCACCCGGCGAAAAATAGCGCCGGCGATCGCTAACTTCAGTTTTAACACCCCAAGAGTGAGGTGGAGCGCTAATTCAAGTGCTCCACTTCCTTCTTAGAGCGCTAACCCCAAATATCGGGGCGGTGCGTTCTGCAGCGTTGCGCACTGGGCCATGTAGTGCTGCCGCATGGAAGGGCTCCTCCCCTCACCCGATGGCAGCCGGGCAGGGGAGAGGGGCAATTTAAATGAGAGTAGTGACGTACCCCTTCCAAACACGTTACCTAGGAAGTTGCCTAGTATTATGTCCGTGTGTAATTGAGACACGGACTGCAGGAGTTGGTTACAACAGGTCTTTACTGAGTGGGGACAAACTGGAACTAACTATGCAAAGTTACTACACAGGCTTATATACAGGGGTGGTCACTACTGGTACTGCAGTATACAGGGGCTACAGAATATAGTTCCTTCTGCAAAGTACATACACTACAATTCCTCCCCTTTTAGCTAAACAGTACATAACATTCGATTAATAATTAAATAACATATTTACAATTACAGTTGTCATATACATTAGCTGAAGTTAAGCAATTATAAGTTCAGTCTTTGAGGAGGCTTCCTGATTCTGTCTGGATAACGCCTCTTTGGGGTATCAGGTTCTTCTGGCAGAGTTGATTCGGAATCAACGTCGTTGTTGGGTTCGTCTGCTTCCAATATTCCCGATTCTGAGGTAGATGCAATTGGTACTTCGGTTTCATCACCAGGTGTATCGGATCGTGGTGTGGAATTGACGTTTTCCAGTGACTCTAGAATCTGATCAGCATGGCGTCTTACAATGCTCTCTCCAACGTCCACGGTATACATTAGAGGTCCTTGCCGTGTACAGATCGTTCCTGGCTGCCATTTCTCTGTGCGGTAGTCCCGGGCCAAAACTGGTTGACCTATCTTAAAACTCCTGGTCGGCCTTTCATTCATATTCTGAAACTGCCTGTTCTCCACATCTCTTCTGATGTTTGGCTTAACCAAATCCAAGCGGCATTGTAGTCTTCGATTGAAGAACATCATGGCTGGGGTTTGGTTGGTAACCGCATGTGTCGCATTTCGGTAGGCAAACAAGAAGTTATCCACCTTGTGTTGTAGGGGTATGTCTTCATTACACATTGCCTTGAAAGCCTTCTTGAATGTTTGAACGAACCTCTCAGCCAATCCATTGGTGGCTGGATGATATGGGGCGGATGTGTAATGTTTAACACCATTGTCCTTTAAGAACCTCCGGAACTCTTCAGACACAAACTGTGGTCCATTGTCGGAGCAAATCTGTTCAGGCAGCCCATTTCTGGCGAATATGGTTCGTAAGACTGTGATAGTTTTTTCTGTGGTGGTTGAGGACATTTTTATTACCTCTGGCCGCTTTGAATGTGCATCCACCGCAATTAAAAACATCGAGTCCATAAATGGACCAGCAAAATCAATGTGCACCCTGTGGTAAACCACTGTTAACCTGTACATGCCTGTGTGGTAAACCACTGTTAACCCTGTACAAGTCCAGGCATGTCTCAGCCCCTGGCTCCACCCCTAAGCCCGGGTATAAAGGTGACTCACCACCCTTCCCCCAGGAGCTCTTAGGATGGATTCACTAGCAGAGGCATGCTCTAGTTCTTAGTCAATAAAAGCCTACTTCATATAAATCCATTTCGTAGTCTTTGGTATTGTTGATAGCGCATCAATTTTATTGACTAATTTTCAACATGGAGCAAATCTTGAAGCCGGAACGTTTAGACCTGGATCCTCAAGCAGCAGATGCAGCCAATAACTTTGAACACTGGCTGAGCTGTTTCGAAGCCTTCCTGGAGGCCTCCAGCACTACTGTCACTACAGATGACGCGAAATGGCTTGTCTTGAACTCACGGGTGAGCCACCGAGTCTACTCGATCATCCGAGACGCCACTACTTACGCGGCCGCTATCGCGACGCTAAAGGAACAATACGTGAGGCCTGTTAACGAGGCCTACGCCAGACACCTCCTGGCTACCCGAAAACAGCGCCCCGGGGAATCGGGCGCTGAATATTTACTGGCACTGAGAGTCCTCGGCCAGGACTGTAATTGCAAAGCGGTGACGGCCAAGGAATGCACGGAAGACCTGATCCGAGACGCCTACGTAGCCGGCATCAGGTCCAACTATACTCGGCAGAGGCTGCTGGAACAGAGGGGGCTCGACCTGCAGAAGACGGTGGCCCTCGCTAACTCGTTAGACGTGGCCCTCCAGAACATGGAAGCCTACCCCCCTGACCGGATGGCCACGTGGATGCCACGGGAGCAGCCATCTTGGTACCCGGTAAGGCCACAAGCGGCCAGCAGCCCAACTACAGCTGCAATGACCAGAGGCCAGAAATGCTACTTCTGCGGCCAGGCCAAGCACCCCAGACAGCAATGCTCAGCAAAGGACGCGACCTGCTCCAAATGCGGCAAGAAAGGCCACTACGCGAGAGTGTGCAAGGCGAAATCGACCCCCAATTCCAGCAGCGCCGCGTGTGAACCGTACAGGCCGCCATTTTGGACACCACCAGCCGAGGGGGAGCCGCCATCTTGGACACCATCTCGGGACCAGGCCCTCGGCGCGGGCGAATACTACAGCGACCCACCAACCTCGACGATGGCCTCTATCACCCTGGACCAATCTAGGCCCCATCAACTAGCCAGGTCCATGATGAACGTAAAGGTAAATGGCCATGCCACAAATTGCCTTTTCGACTGCGGAAGCACGGAGAGCTTCATCCACCCCGACACGGTGCGACGCTACTCCCTATCGGTTATGCGCACACGCCACCAGGTCTTTATGGCCTCAAAGTCCCATACGGCGGACGTCGGCGGCTACTGTGTAGCGACTCTGACAGTGAACGGCGTGGAGTACAGAGAGTTTAAATTCCTCGTCCTGCCACAGCTCTGCGCTCCCGTACTGCTAGGATTAGACTTCAAGTGCCATCTGGAGAGCGTCACGATGGCATATGGCGGGCCCCTGCCCCCACTTACAGTCTGCAGCCAGCAGAATTTAAACACGGCGCCGCGCAAAGTATGCAGCCTGTCCACCCTGAAGGTCAAACCCCCCCCGTTGTTCGCTAACCTCACCAAAGACTGCAAGCCAATTGCTACTAAAAGCAGGCGGTACAGTGCCGGGGATAGGAGCTTTATTAAATCAGAAGTACAAAGACTCCTGAGGGAAGGGATTATCGAGGGCAACACCAGCCCATGGCGAGCCCAAGTGGTGGTAGTAAAGACCGGCGAAAAACAGCGCCTGGTTATTGATTACAGCCAGACGATCAATCGATACACGCAATTAGACGCATACCCACTTCCCCGCATATCTGACATGGTCAACCAGATAGCACAATATCGGGTATTCTCGACGATTGATCTGAAGTCGGCATACCACCAGCTCCCCATCAGGCCTGAGGACCGCCAGTACACGGCCTTCAAGGCTGACGGTCGCCTCTACCACTTCCTCCGAGTCCCCTTCGGCGTCACCAACGGGGTCTCGGTCTTCCAAAGGGAGATGGACCGGATGGTTGACCAGAACGCGCTGCAGGCCACCTTCCCCTATCTAGACAACGTCACCATCTGCAGCCATGACCGGCAGGACCACGACGCCAACCTAGAAAAATTCCTCCGTATGGCCCAATGGCTGAATCTGACATACAACAGAGAAAAATGTATGTTCCGCACCGCGCGCCTCGCTATTCTTGGCTGCGTGGTGGAAAACAGAGTCATCGGCCCCGACCCCGACCGAATGCGCCCCCTCCTGGAACTACCCCCCCCCCCCCACTGCCTAAAAGCCCTGAAGAGATGCCTAGGGTTCTTCTCTTACTACGCCCAGTGGGTGCCCAACTATGCGGACAAAGCCCGGCCCCTCATCAAGTCAACCTCCTTCCCCCTGATGGCAGAGGACCGTGCGGCCTTCACCCACATAAAAGAGGACATTGCGAAGGCCACAATGCACGCAGTGGATGAGTCCATCCCTTTCCAAGTGGAGAGCGATGCATCCGACTTCGCCCTAGCCGCAACCCTTAACCAGGCGGGGAGACCCGTGGCCTTCTTTTCACGGACCCTCCAGGGCCCCGAAATTCGACACTCCTCAGTCGAGAAGGAGGCCCAGGCGATAGTGGAGGCTGTACGGCACTGGAGGCATTACCTGGCCGGTAAACGTTTCACCCTGCTCACTGACCAACGGTCAGTAGCATTTATGTTTAACAACAGACAAAGGGGGAAAATCAAAAATGATAAGATATTGCGGTGGAGGATCGAGTTATCCACCTACAACTACGATATCTTATACCGGCCCGGGAAACTTAATGAGCCCCCAGACGCCCTATCCCGTGGGACATGTGCCAACGCACAAGTCGATAGGCTACGGACCCTCCACAATGATCTCTGCCACCCGGGGGTCACCAGGTTCTTCCACTTTATTAAAGCTCGCAACCTGCCTTACTCCATCGAGGAGGTCAGGACCATGACCAGGAACTGCCAGGTCTGCGCCGAATGCAAACCGCATTTTTATAGGCCAGACAGGGCATACCTGATTAAAGCCACCCGCCCCTTTGAACGTCTCAGCGTCGATTTCAAGGGGCCCCTTCCCTCCTCTGACCGCAACACGTACTTCCTCAATATTATTGACGAGTACTCCCGTTTCCCCTTCGCCATCCCCTGCCCAGACATGACCAGCGCCACAGTCATCAGGTGCCTCCACGACCTGTTCGCCATATTTGGCTTCCCCAATTACATCCACAGCGACAGGGGCTCGTCGTTCATGAGCGACGAGCTGCGCCAGTACCTGCTCGAGAAGGGCATAGCCACGAGCAGGACTACCAGCTACAACCCCCGGGGTAACGGACAGGTAGAGAGGGAGAACGCAACGGTGTGGAAGACCGCCATGCTCGCCCTAAAATCCAAGGGCCTCCCAATCTCCCGCTGGCAAGATGTCCTCCCTGATGCGCTCCACTCCATACGATCACTGCTCTGTACTGCCACAAACGCCACCCCTCACAAGAAGATGTTCGTCTTCCCCAGGAAATCCACCTCGGGGACATCACTACCGCCATGGCTGACGTCTCTGGGACCCGTCCTGCTCAGGAAACACGTGAGGAGCCATAAGACGGACCCCCTGATCGAAAAGGTTCACCTCCTCCACGCCAACCCACAGTACGCCTACGTGGCGTATCCTGACGGGCGGGAGGACACAGTCTCAATTCGAGACCTCGCACCCTCAGGTACCACCCGAAACACCATCGATCACCATCCACTACCTCCACCCACCACCACTACCCACGATGCACCACCGGGGTGTCTACCACGAACTGACGACATGCCAGTCCCATCCCTACCCCGAGAGGACGACACGCCAGTGCTCCGTCCCACGCGAGAAGCGGCCGCGGGCAAAGAACCGCCGCAACCAGCACCACGAAGATCATTACGGCAGACAAGACCCCCGGAGAGACTTTCGTATACGAACTTTTGAAACGCTTCACCCCGTCGGACTCTTTTTTAAACGAGGGGTGAATGTGGTAAACCACTGTTAACCTGTACATGCCAGTGTGGTAAACCACTGTTAACCCTGTACAAGTCCAGGCATGTCTCAGCCCCTGGCTCCACCCCTAAGCCCGGGTATAAAGGTGACTCACCACCCTTCCCCCGGGAGCTCTTAGGATGGATTCACTAGCAGAGGCAAGCTCTAGTTCTTAGTCAATAAAAGCCTACTTCATATAAGTCCATTTCGTAGTCTTTGGTATTGTTGATAGCGCATCACACCCTTTGCCATGGAGATGAGGGACACTCCCATGGATGTAGAGGGGCTTGTGGTGGGGCGTTTTGGACCTTCTGGCATCCTGTACCGCTCTTGGTCATCTCTTCGATTTCCCTATCTATTCCCAGCCACCACACAAACGCTCTGGCTAAGTTCTTCATTTTTACCCCTCCCAGATGACCCTCATGAAGCTCATTGAGCACTCTATCCTTCAATTTGGGTGGAATTACTACTCTGGATCCACACATCAAGGATCCTCTGCACACTGACAGCTGTTCTCTTCTCAGCGAGAATGCTGGCAACAATGGTTCGCCATGTGCTGGCCATCCCTTCACCGTTAAATCATAGACCCAGGAGAGTGTCGGGTCATTTTGTGTTTCCTTTTCTATGTTTGCATTCGTCACAGGTAGACATTCGACTATGGTCGAGTGGAATATCTCCACTGGATCCACTGCAGGTGCTTCTTCCACCGTCGGCAACGGTAGGCGCGACAATCCATCAGCATTCCCATGCTGTTTAGTTCCTTTGTACTCGATGTCATATTGGTGTGCCCCTAGGAAAAGGGACCACCTCTGTAGCCGTTGTGCTGTCATTATCGGGACGCCCTTCTGAGGGTTGAAAATGGAGACAAGAGGTTGATGATCAGTTAGTAGAGTAAATTTCTGACCATGCAGGTAGTGATTGAACTTCTTCACCCCCCACACCAGGCTGAGGGCCTCTCTGTCAATCTGGGCATATTTACACTCGGCTGAAGTTAACGAGCGTGAGGCAAAAGCTATCGGCCTCTCTGAACCATCAAGGAATTTATGTGACAGTACCGCTCCAATGCCGTAGGGAGATGCATCACACGCCAGTCTTATCGGTACTGATGGGTTGTAGTGAGCCAATACTTCTCTTGAAGTGATTAGGTCTTTACTCTTCTGAAAGGCCCGCTTACATTCATCGCTCCATTTCCATGCTACTCCAGTTTGTAGTAGGGCGTTCAGTGGGTGCAGAATTGTGGACAAATTCGGCAAAAACTTATGGTAGTAATTCACCAATCCGAGGAATGACCTCAGTTGCGACACATTTTCAGGCGCTGGAGCCTTAACTACCACTTCAATTTTGTCAGGGGACTTATGTAACCCCTCTTCATCAAACACGTGGCCACAATACGATATCTGTTTCTTAAAAAACTCGCACTTGGGGTGATTGGCTCGTAGCCCATGTTCTCTTAGTCTAGTGAGCACCTGCTCTAGGTTGGCAAGGTGTTCACTGTCATCTTCACCTGTCACTAGGATGTCGTCCAAGTAACACTGAGTCCCCGGAATCCCTTGCAGGACTTGTTCCATCGCTCTTTGCCATATCGCCGGAGCTGATGCTACTCCGAATACCAGTCGATTATACTGGTAAAGACCTTTGTGAGTGTTTATCGTGAGATACTTCCTAGAGGATTCTTCAACCTCCATCTGCAAATATGCTTGTGCTAGGTCAATTTTTGTAAAACGCTTCCCTCCAGATAGTGAGGCGAAAATATCTTCTATCCTCGGGAGAGGATATTGTACTGTGTGAAGGACTGGGTTCACCGTCACCTTGAAGTCCCCACAGATGCGAACCTTCCTTGGCTGCTCAGACTTATTGTTTAACGTTTTCTTCATGACAGGAATGATGGGTGTCACCCACTCGCTCCAGTCTACCTTAGATAACACGCCTGCATTCTCCAGATTCTCCAGCTCTGCCTCGATGGCTGGGCGAATTGCATATGGTACCGGTCTTGCTCTGAAAAACTTGGGAATTGCATTCTCTTCTATTTTTATCGAGGCGGTTACACCTTTAAGAGTTCCCAGTTCTTGTTCAAATACCTCTTTGGCGTTAGCTAAGATTTTTGACAATCGTCCAGGTGTGACGTCGTCATCCTTTTTACCAGCCACCGTCAGTGCCTGAATGGAGTGCCAGTCTAAACTTATCTTTCTGATCCATTCATGTCCCAATAACGGTGGTCCACCATCTTGCAGTATGTACAGATACAATTTCTGTATTTCCTTGCCATTGTATTCGACAGGCACCCTTATTTTCCCTCTGGGGTATACTTTTTGCCCCGTATACGTCTTCAAGACAATGGATGTCTCTTTCAAGGTTATATGTGAGAATAGCCGCTCGTAGTCTTGTCGATTCATGACGGTCAGGGCTGATCCTGTATCCAATTCCATTTTGACTTGGGACCCTGCTATCGTGAGGGTGACCCAAATGGTTCGGTGATCCTCTTTTGCGATTACGTTGTGAAGTTTGAGACAGCTTAGTCTCTTGTTCCCGGATTCACTATCGCTCATCTGGTCTTCGGAACTACTGTCCGTCATCTTTTGCACTTTCCTGTACTGTTCCTTAGTAGTCTTTTTGTTGTCGTTAGTCTTCTTCCCAGACCTGCAAACTCGTGCAATGTGTCCCATCTTTCCGCATTGCCTGCATATTTTGTCCTTAACCAGCAGTCCTTCTGGTCATGGGTTGTTCTGCCGCAGCGATAACATTTTTCAAATCCCCGTGTCATTTCGTGGGTGCCGTATTCCTGTGGCTTTTGCTGTATTTCCGCAGCTCCCCTTGCTGCTGCTTCATACGATACTGCCACGCTGAAAGCCTTATCTAGCATCAGCTCTTTCTCTGAGAGTAACCTCTTCTGGGTTCCTTCATTCAGGAGTCCACAGACAAATTTGTCCCGTAGAGTATCTGTCAGTCCTGCTCCAAACTGGCAGTGCTTTGATAGCTTGCGCAGTTCCGTAAGATAATCAGCATTGCTCTCATCTTTATGCTGATTTCTCCTGTGGAATTTAAATCTTTCTGCTATCAGCAGCGGTGTAGGATTTGGGTGTTTCTGTAGCATATCAACAATTTCGTTAAAACTCTTCGCCATCGGTTTGGCTGGAGTAATCAGGTCCTGCAATAGGCCGTACGTTCTTGCGCCCATTAAGTTTAGTAGTACCGATGCTTTTTTCTCATTGGCTACTCTGTTTGCCTCGCAATATACTTCGACTCTTTCCACATACGTGGTCCAGTCTTCTATTGCATTATCGAAGGCAGTGATATTGCCAGTCTTCGGCATCTTGGAAATCTAAGATGGCGCCTCCCACGCTTTGCCTTCTTCCCCGATTTAACAAAATGGCGCCTCCCGCGCTTTCCGTCTTCTCCGCTGCTGCTAGCGCTGTTGCTGGCGTTTTATGCCTTGATGGCGACGCCCTATGGTCTTCGCGCACTTCCCCCCGCACTGCTGCTAACGCCGCTCTCCGCGGTTCCCGTGGCAAACTGCAGCTCCTCGCGGCTTTCTGCGCTTCTAATTTCTTTTATTTCCCCGTCGTCGGAGCAACCCTACGGGACACTTTCCTCCCTCTTCTCGGGTCTGTACGCTGCCCGGCTTCGTAGCACCGGCCGCGCCCTGTGTGCTCCACCCTCTCTCTCTCTCTCCTCTTCCCGACAACGCTGCTCGGCCCCATTGAAAAGCCACCCGATCGAGCTCTAGCCCGCCGCAGCCCAGGAAGGATCAGTGTACTACCTGCCACCAGCCCGATTAGCTGGAACACCATCGACAGGATAACCAAGCCCCGCTCTTGACAGCCTCTCCTGCAAATCTTCAACTCCGATGAATCAGAGGCGGTTGCCCACGGTCGACGCCCGTTTCTTCTGTTTGTTTTATTTTTTCTTTCTTTCTTCCTTCTGGCCTCGACCTCTGACAACTTCGCTTCAGGGATGGATCCCCATGAGGTGGTGCAGACTGCAGGTAAGTTCGGATCTGCTCGTCGCCAGTATTATGTCCGTGTGTAATTGAGACACGGACTGCAGGAGTTGGTTACAACAGGTCTTTACTGAGTGGAGACAAACTGGAACTAACTATGCAAAGTTACTACACAGGCTTATATACAGGGGTGGTCACTACTGGTACTGCAGTATACAGGGGCTGCAGAATATAGTTCCTTCTGCAAAGTACATACACTACACCTAGGAACCCTGTCCTGCTGTTAACCTGCTCTTTTGAGGAGGTGAGCAGGACACCGGACCTTGCTTAAATATACAAATCAGGGCCCAATGATGTCATTAGAAGCCGATCTGCTAATTTAGGCTGAGGCCTGAGAGGGGGGAGCAGTATCAGCTTACCCCCCCCCCGCCCCCCCCCCCCCCCCCATCAGGCCAACCCTGCCAGGAGGGGGATCATGACACAGAAGAGGCACAGGCAGATAAGTTTTACATTTTTATTTCAAGTTTCCTTGTGGACCAGGAGTGCTCCTCCTCCAAGCTCACAAGAAAGCCTTGGACGTCCCTTAGCCCGGGCTCCCCCCCAACCTCCCCGCCTCGCCCCGCCCTGCCCCGCCCCACCACTCCCGCTGGCCAGGTAGTGGACCTGGCTGGTTTTGGGTGGGACTCCAGTGAAAGTTATGGTAATAATGTCCCTGGACTACCCTATCTACAGTGTTCCTAGACGTACTTATAATAACCCTGAATCCTTCGATGCTAAATATTGTAGCTTGCTGCTTGATTACCTCTGGAGAATTGAAAAGTACTTAAGGTGATAGGCAAAAGAACCAATGGCGACATGAGGAAAAACAGTTCTACGCAGCGAGTGTTTAGGATCTGGAATGCACTGCCTGAAAGGGTGGTGGAGGCAGATTCAATCATGGCTTTCAAAAGGGAATTGGATAAGTACCTGAAGGAAAAAACATTTGCAGGGCTACAGGGAAAGGGCAGGGGAGTGGAAATAGCTGAAGGGCTCTTGCAGAGAGCCGGCACGGGCTCAACGGGCCGAATGGCCTCTTTCTGTGCTGTAACCATTCTATGATTCTATGATTTGTGCAACATAATGGAACAGTAGCATAGTGGTTATGTTACTGGACTAATAATCCAGAGGCCTGGATGAATAATCCAGCAATGTGAATTCAAATCCCACCGCGGAAGCTGTGGAATTTAAATTCAGTTAATTAAATAAATCTGGAATAAAAAGCTAGTATCAGTAATGGATTATTGTAAAAATTTACTAATGCTCTATAGGGAAGGAAATCTGCTTTCCTTACCTGGTCTGGCTTATATGTGACTCCAGACCCACAGCAATGTGGTTGACTCTTAACTAGTAATCCACTCAGTTATAACAAACCACGAAACAAACGTAAGAATAAAACCGGAAAGCCCACCTGGCATTGACCTCAGCACTGACTTTGGACACACCCTCACTAACATCTGGGGACTTGTGTCAAAATTGTGCCCAGACTAGTCAAGCAACAGCCTGACAGAATCATACTTTCTGCCAATGTCCCAGAATCCTCCATCACCATCCCTGGGTATGTCCTGATTGAAACATATAAGCTCCTGAGGAGGGTGGATGTGGAGAGGATGTTTCCTCTTGTGGGAGAATCTAGAACTAGGGGTCACTGTTTAAAAATAAGGGGTCGCCCATTTAAGACAGAGATGAGGAGAAATTTTTTCTCACAGATGGTTGAGAGTCTTTGGAACTCTCTTCCTCAGAGGGCGGTGGAAGCAGAGTCTTTGAATATTTTTAAGGACATAGTTGCCAGATTGGGCCTGCAGCAGGTGGTGAGAGAACCAACACAAGGGAAAAATCTACGTGATCTCGTCCTCACCAATCTAGCTGTCACAGAGGCATCTGTCCATGACAGTATTGGTAGCAGTGACCACCGCACAGTCCTTGTGGAGACAAAGTTTCATCTTCACACTGAGGACACCCTCCATCGTGTTGTGTGACACTACCATCATGCTAAATGGAATAGATTCAGAATAGATCTAGCAGCTCAAAACTGGACATCCATGAGGCGCTGTGGGCCATCAGCAGCAGCAGAATTGTATTCCACTACAATCTGTAAACTTATGGCCCAGCATATCCCTCACTCTACCATTACCATCAAGCCAGGGGACCAACCCTAGTTCAATGAGGAGTGTAGAAGAGCATGCCAGGAGCAGCACCAGGCGTACTTAAAAATGAGGTGCCAACCTGGGGGAAGTTGCAAAACAGGACTACATGCATGCTAAAAAATGGAAGCAGCATGCTATAGACAGAGCTAAGCGATCCCACTATCAATGGATCAGATCAAAGCTCTGATGCCACATCCAGTCATGAATGGTGGTGGACCATTAAACAACTGATGGGAGGTGGAGGCTCCATGAACATCCCCATCCTCAATGATGACGGAGCCCAGCACGCGAGTACAAAAGACAAGGCTGAAGCGTTTGCAACCATCTTCAGCCAGAAGTGCCGAGTGGATGACCCTCTCGGACTCCTCCTAAGGTCCCCACCATTACAGAAGCCAGTCTTCAGCCAATTCAATTCACTCCACGTGATAACAAGAAACGGCTGAGCGCACTGGATACAGCAAAGGTTATGGTCCCTGACAACATCCCAGCTGTCGTGCTGAAGACTTGTGCTCCAGAACTAGCTGCACCTCTAGCCAAGCTGTTCCAGTACAGCTACAACACTGGCATCTATCCGACAATGTGGAAAACTGCCCAGGTATGTTCTGTCCACAAAAAGCAGGATAAATTCAATCTGGCCAATTACCGCCCCATCAGTCTACTCTCAATCATCAGCAAAGTGATGGAAGGTGTCGTCGACAGTGCTATCAAGCAGCACTTACTCACCAATAAACTGCTCACTGATGCCCAGTTTGGGTTCCACCAGGACCACTCAGCTCCCGACCTCATTACAGCCTTGGTCCAAACATGGACAAAAGAGCTGAATTCCAGAGGTGAGATGAAAGTGACTGCCCTTGATATCAAGGCAGCATTTGACTGAGTGTGGCATCAAGGCGCGCTAGTAAAATTGAAGTCATAGGGAATCAGGGGAAAGACTCTCTACTGGCTGGAGTCAAACCTAGCACAAAGGACGATGGTTGTGGTTGTTGGAGGTCAATCAACTCAGCCCCAGGACATCGCTGCAGGAGTTCCTCAGGGCAGTGTCCTAGGCCCAACCATTTTCAGCTGCTTCATCAATGACCTCCCCTCCAACATAAGGTCAGAAATGGGGATGTTCGCTGATGATTGCACAGTGTTCAGTTCCATTCGCAACTCCTCAGATAATGAGGCAATGTGTGCCCGCATGCAGCAAGACCTGGATGACATTCAGGCTTGGGTTGATAAGTGGCAAGCAACATTCATACCACACAAGTGCCAGGAAATGACTGTCTCCAACAAGAGAGAGTTTAACCACCGCCCCTTGACATTCAACGGTATTACCATCGCCGAATCCCCCAACAGCAACATCCTGGGGGGTCTCCATTGACCAGAAACTTAACTGGACCAGCCACAAAAATACTGTGGCTACAAAATCAGGTCAGAGGCTGGGTATTCTGCAGTGAGTGTCTCACCTCCTGACTCCACAAAGCCTTTCCACCATCTACAAGGCACAAGTCAGGTGTATGATGGAATACTCTCCACTTGCCTGGATGAGTGCAGCTCCAACAACACTCAAGAAGCTCGACACCATCCAGGACAAAGCAGCCTGCTTGATTGGCACCCCATCCACCACCTTAAACATTCACTCCCTCCACCCCGGACACACCGTGGCTGCAGTGTGTACCATCTACAAGATGCACTGCAGCAACTCACCAAGGCTTCTTTAACAGCTCCTCCCAATCCCGTGACCGCTACCACCAAGGGCAGCAGGCGCATTGGAACACCATCACCTCCAAGTTCACTCCAAGCCACACACCATCCTGACTTGGGACTATATCGCTGTTCCTTCATAGTCGCTGGGTCAAAATCCTGGAACTCCCTCCCTAATAGCACTGTGGGAGTAGCTTCACCACGCGGATTGCAGCGGTTCAAGAAGGTGGCTCACCACCACCTTCTCAAGGGCAACTAGGGATGGGCAATAAATGCTGGCCTTGCCAGCGACGCCCACATCCCAGGAACGAATAAAAAAAGCATTTCCCCTTCAATAGGATATGGGGAGTCTATGGTAGAGCACATTGTACGTAGTATGTGGATAGATTGAGATTGATGGCTGAAATAGTCATTCTCATTCCATGCTCTTTCAACAGTCTTTTGAAGATGGTGCTGGTTGGTTTGCCATGTGACAAGATAGAGGTATATCAAAAGTCATAAGTTGGATCACGTCAATTGAGAACCCAAAAATTAATTCAACACTCATTTGTTGCTCTGTGGGACTGCAGCATATAGATATAATTTCCTCTCACGAATCTAGCGGTGGGTAACGTGACTGGCATCTAAAGATGATATACACAGGTTCATTCAAATTCTTTGACATTGTCATTTATGCTGCATATATCTTGCCAAAAATCCTGTATTGCAGTAAATCTGCTCTCTTAAAGTAATCAAGTAAGATTATACACCCTGGGCTTCCTTTTTGGGCTAGCAGACAAAAAAATAAAAAGAATGCTTGTCAATCAAAAAAGCTACTCTGTTCTACTTTCTGGCACTGATGCTCAGAACTATTGCAGTGGCTTTTTTCGAGGGGGACTATGTTAATGGTGCACTGGTCATAGCACTGCTGGTATTACTGGTGCCCATGGGTTCAATATTTCTCTATACATAATTAAACTTTCTATTATTCACTTTAGGCCAGCTGTATTTGCACAACAATCATAAACATTTCAACACTGTTAACTGATTTGGATGGCAAAATGAAATCCAGAAGCAGAATAATAAACAGTATGTGGTGAGGCTACGGTGCAGATGAGTTTTCTCCAGCTTCTTAGAACATTAAAGGTAGCTTTGTTCAGGTTGGATATAGGACAATAAACTGCCTGGAGAGAATTGCAAAATGCCAGTAACTCCTGAGGTGTAGAAGATGTCACAATTCACAAGAACACTTGGGTGCTCTTCTTCATAAATATGTACAGTCTTGCTAAATCGATCAACAAATTCCAGAATTTTTGCAATCAGTCTATTGTCGCATCTGGTTTGGTAGCTGGTTTCAAATGGATGGCAGGCTCATAGATGGTAGCATTAAAATTGAACTGCCTTAATACCAGATTTTATTTCAGGTCATGTTATAGGAAAACAGTGTACCCAGGATATACAACACAACGATAATGAAATTTATTTAATGAAAAGAAATATACTTGAAAAGGAAAAATTTACAGGGAAAGAGTAGGGGGAGTGGGACTAATTGGAGAGCTCTTGCAAAAAGCTGGCGCAGGCACGATGGGCCGAATGGCCTCCTTCTGTGCTATATCATTCTACGATTTTTTTTTTTATTCGTTCCTGGAATGTGGACGTCGCTGGCAAGGCCAGCATTTATTGCCCATTCCTAACTACCTTTGATTCTATGAATAAAGATTGAAGGAGAGGAGAGAGAGAGAAACGGAAGCCTGAAGATAATATTGGGCTGGATTTTCCAATCAGAGGCTTCCTGCGGGCGGATGCCCCCGATCAGAAAAAATCTACGAACTTACCTGCTGGCTCCGTAGGTCCCGAGACCTCCGCTCCTGGGCCTCTGCTCTACGAAATGCGCAGAGGCCCAGGTATCCCAGGGGCGCAAGCGTCCCTGGGATCACGTGGGCCATGGAGAACCAATCAAAGAAGGGAATCCCTCTTCACACTTTTGACAGGTCTCTCTGCACGGATCTGTCAAAAGTATAAATGGGGATCACTTAAAAAACACAGTTAAGCATTAAATAATCTTTTTTTTAAATCACGTATTCAAAATTAGTTAAAATTACATTAAATTAAATATTTTAAACAAAAATGTAATTTTTTTTTTTAATTAAAGTTTTTTATAGGGCTAAAATAAACTTACCATTTTTAAAAGTATTTTTTAATTATAAATGAATGAAAAAAATGTATTTTTAAATTTTTTAAAACTCATACGCTGGTAAAAGCAGGCCTTACATATGCTTTTACCAGGCGTAAGATTTTTTAAGGTTTTCAGCGGGCGGAGGTTGTGCAGAAAGCGGAACTCTACCCCCGCAGAGGCCCTTCTCCAGGGCAGGCGGAGGATCCGTCAAGAGAATTCTTAACAGATCGCAAGGGCCGGGTTTTAGCGCATGGGCTTCGCGCGTCTGAAACCGGCACTGGTGAGACCTCTACAGGTGCGTACACGCCTCGTACACACCCGTGGGGTTCGGAAAATCCGGCCCAATGTGAAAGAGAAGGGAGGGGGGAGAAAATGAAGTTTTAAAAGAGAGTTACCCATTCACAGTGGAGTGTGAGTGACAATGGCTTCCTTCACCTAGCCCCTCTCAGCCCAGCCTCCTCAGCATTGCTGGATAAGTGGCACCTCCCTCTCTTCAGTTATGTCCTCAATAGGTTTGGTCAATGAGCAACATTATGGGAGATCCACCAGTATTTCTAATAATAATAATAATAATAATTTCTTGAAAAGAAAGAAATTGCAGGTCTTTGGGGAAAGAGCAGGGGAGTGAGACTATTTGGATAGCTGGCCAGGCACGCTGGCCTCTTTCCGTGCTGTATGATTCAATGAATCTAGCAGTTGTAGTCCTTGGTTTGCACCATGTTTGTTGCTAACAACCATGGACGGATGGCAGCAGTAGGCACTGCAATTAAACCACTGTGCCACCACAGCAGGAAAGGGGAAATCAGCCATGCTGGAAAGTTCACATGCTGATGTGGGGTGAGCCCGAGATTGGACTCAGCTGCTGGGCTCCCATCGGCCTCTTGATGTTCAGACTCTCGCATGAAGCATGGTGCTCGACTGAGGTACATTGACAGCCATACCCCACTGTGACTCAGCGCCTTTGAGAGAAGAGGGAGAGAATAAAGGAAAAAAATATTAAGAAAAGCAAGATTTAAGAGCCTTCCACCCACCCACACACCCACACACTTTATTCAACTCTGATAGAGCTGTTTGAATGTGACAGCCTTTACAATTATGTGATAGAAATGTCAGCTACTAACATCTTGATGAATATATAATGATGCTGCTCCATTTTTACCGGAGGCAAAAAAAATCACTTTATATAACTATGGATATTGAATAGTGTGAAATCCTGGCAATTGCCCACTCAGTATTCAAATCTTAGTGCAGGCTGCGGAAATGGCACTTTAATAATGAAAAAAAAACATTTGTTAAAGCACCAAGTACAATGTTCTGATCAAATGAGATTGCTACAATACTGCTGTGATTTTCAGAACATGTATGAAACTCATTTAATTGGATTAGCAACGAACAGGAACAATAGGAATGAAATCTTTTGAAAATTTCTGTTTGCAATGAGAATGTAGGCCTTTACACCTTATATTGCAACTGTGGTTAATTCTCCCAGTGCCCCACATAACAGCAGTACAGCATAAACCATGGCCTGTATTTTCCGATGCCTACGGGTGTGGACGAGCTGTGTACACACCCGTAGGGACATCAGAAATGCGCATACGCTGAAAACCGGCATTTCCGATCTGTCAAGAATCGGACGCCTGCCCTGGAGAAGGGCCTCTGCGGGTGGATAGTTCCGCTTTCTGCAGAACCTCCGCCCACAGAAAACCCTTAGAAATCTTACGCCTGGTAAAAGCAGGCATAAGGCTTGCTTTTACCAGCATAAGAGTTGAAAAAAAGTTTTTAAAATAATTTTTTTTCACTCATTTATCATTTAAAAATACTTTAAAAAAAAGGTAAGTTTATTTTTAGCCCCGCAAAAAACTTTAATTATTTTTTTCAAAAAATAAATTTTTTGTTTAAAATATTTAATTTAATGTAATGTTAACTCATTTTAAAAACGTGATTTAAAAAAAAATTTATTTAATGTTTTCATGTCTTTTTGGGGTGATCTCCATTCATATATTTGACAGGTCTATCTGTCAAAAGTATGAAGGGAGATTGCCTTCTCCTATTGGCTGGCCTGGCCCACGTGATCCCAGGGACGTTTGCGAACCGCATGCGCCCCTGGGATACGTGGGCCCTGCGCATTTTGACATTCGAGAGGCCCAGCATTGGAAGTGTCCGGACCTCGGGAGCCCTCAGGTAAGTTGGTAGATTTTTTTCCGACAGGAGGCATCCGCACGCAGGAAGCCTCCTATCGGAAATTATGGGCCAATTTAAAAATAGCAGTCCAGATAGCTGCAGCCCCTGATTTGGAAGGACAATTAAGAAAGAGAGACTTGCAGCTTTCACAACCTCAGGACATCCCACAGCACTTTACAGCTAATGAAGTACTTTTTGAAGTGTAGTCACTGTTGTAATTTAGGAAATGTGGCAGCCAATTTGCGCACAGCAAGCTCACCAAAACAGCAATGTGATAATGTCCAGATAATCTGTTTTAGTGATGTTGGTTGAGGGATAAATATTGGCCAGGGCTCTGGGGAGAACTCTCCTGATCTTCTTCAGATTAGTGCCATGGGACTTTTATGTCCACCTGAGAGGGGAGATGGGGCCTCGGTTTAACGTCTCATCCAACAGTGCTGAACTCAGTCATGCACTGAACTGTCATCCTAGATTATGTGCTCAAGTCTCTGGAGTGGACTCAGAGGTGAGAGTGCTAACACTGAGCCACAGGTGACACCTAATTACTGCGATGACTTCAAATTTCATTGTTTGTCCGATGCCTGCATTTCTGAGGTCTCTCATTGACATCTGTGAAAGATCTCACCAGAATGACTCTCACGCCTTCTCTCTGTAGGTCAGGTTGGTTGCCTGTACTGATCTTACAAGGAAAGAGGAACATAATAAGTACTGAAATAAACTGGGTAATAGACATGGCACTTTCAAGTCCATTCCAAAGGTAAGTGTCTTGGCATTTGATTCAACCCCCGGTAATTAACTAAACCAACAGTTTCCAGCACTGCATAAACCAGATTCGGAGTGCTGAAAAACTAACCCAAACTACAGGAAACTTTGTGATATCCGGCACTGACGGGACCGAGCTGTTGCCGATCTATCAAAACTGCCGGACATACAAAGTTAATGTTGGAGCATACGGAGGTTTTCATCTCCCTATCTGACAACAAACACTGTTGCTTAGCAACAGCTTCTAAACAGTCGGCTGCAGCTGCAAGCGTCGCTAGCTGAAGCTGTTGCTATAGCTACAGACCTTGCAGTGCCTGACTGGGGGAAAAAAAAGCAACGAGAACTAAAAAAACTTATAGGAAACGGCTCCTGATTTTTGCCATTAGATCGAGTATTCCGGACATATAACCTCCGGATAAACCAAAGTTTCCTGTAGCAAACTTTCCGTTCAACAGACACCAGGCAAAGAATTCACAAACAGCGAGAAAATAGTCCCCTCCCTTGAATGGTCCATTATCCCTTAAAGATCAGGCATTTGAGGTTGAAGAGAGCGAGTGAGAAGGTTACAGAATTCCCTTTGATGTGAGACATTGAATGAAAAAGAGCTAATTAAATGCAGTTGGAGTGAACCGTGCTCTGTGGTTCTGATTATCTTTGGAAATTCTCTTTGAAAAGTCCCATGTGGACATAAATCAAGAGGACAAAAGAATATGATTGCAATAAACAGCATGCCACAATGGTTAGGGCTAATAGTGAGCATAAATAATAACAATACCAATAAGTAATTATCTGCATTACATATTGAACAGAGGGATAACTGGAAGCAAATTACAATCAGAGAGTTCACATGAAACCCAAAACCTAGAGAATCATATTTCACAAAGAAACACGTTCCTTCTAATGTAGAAATTGAATCGTTTTTGCTACTCCAAAGTAGCTTCCCATCTTCCATTTATTTTCCTTCTTTTAAGTGACATCTGCTCATTGTTGAAAGTAATGTTCAAATTTGGTTATTGTTTGATTATCCGGTTTGCCCATTGATTATCTTTTATGTTGTGCCTCCGCTAACTATTCCAAAAAGTTTTCTCAGGTCTGGTTGCTTTCAGCTGATTTAAGGGGGGGTGAAATTGTGCTATTAGAAATAGCAAACAGCAAATATATTCGCCCATAGCTGCAAATTGAGACGGGCATTGAAAATAGGGAAACAAGAAAGAAAGATATAGAAGCTATTGCTCCTAAAGAGGAAAAACTTGCATTTATATAGCGCGTTTCACAAACTCAGGACGTCCTAAAACGCTTTACAGCCAATGAAGTACTTTTGAAGTGGAGTCACTGTTGTAATGTAGGAAACATTTTTTTATTATTCGTTCCTGGAAGGTGGACGTCGCTGGCAAGGCCAGCATTTATTGCCCATCCCTAATTGCCCTTGAGAAGGTGGTGGTGAGCTGCCTTCTTGAACTGCTGCAGTCCTGGTGGTGAACGTACTCCCACGGTGCTGTTAGGGAGGGAGTTCCAGGATTTTGACCCAGCGACGATGAAGGAATGGCCGATATACTTCTAAGTCAGGATGGTGCGTGACTTGGGGGGGGAACATGCAGGTGATGGTGTTCCCATGCGCCATGTGAGTTGCTGCAGTGCATCTTGTAGATGGTACACACTGTAGCCACGGTGATGTAATAAAAAGACTCACACATCAAGGAACTTTAAAGTAAGCTTTAAGCAACTTATAATTAAACTATATACAAGAGCGGTCTTCACCATGCCTCTAGGTGAAGCCCCTTTACAATACTGAGCAGTTCAGTATTTATACTATTCCAAACACAGGAAGTGACATATGCACAGGAAGTGATGTATGCACAGAGTTCACAGTTCACAGTTCACAGGAAGTGATGTGCACATAACTTCCCGGAAGTTATTATTATCACACACGGTGCACCGGTGGTGGAGGGAGTGAATGTTTAAGGTGGTGGATGGGGTGCCAATCATGCGGGCTGCTTTGTCCTGGATGGTGTTGAGCTTATTGAGTGTTGTTGGAGCTGCACTCATCCAGTCATGTTTAGAGTATTCCATCACACTCCTTACTTGTGACTTGTAGATGTTGGAAAGGCTTTGGGGAGTCAGGCGGTGAGACACTCGCCGCATAATACCCAGCCTGTGACATGCTGTATTTATGTGGCTGGTCCAGTTAAGTTTCTGGTCAATGGTGACACCCGGGATGTTGATGTGGGGGATTCGGTGATGGTAATGCCGTTGAATGTCAAAGGGTGGTGGTTAGACTCTCTCTTGTTGGAGATAGTCATTGCCTGGCACTTGTGTGGTGCGAATGTTACTTGCCACTTATCAGCCCAAGCCTGAATGTTGCCCAGGCCTTGCTGCATGTGGGCATGGACTGCTTCATTATCTGGGGAGTTGCGAATGGAACTGAACACTGTGCAATCATCAGCGAACATCCCCACTTCTGACCTTATAGTGGAGGGAAGGTCATTGATGAAGCAGCTGAAGATGGTTGGGCCTCAGACACTGCCCTGAGGAACTCCTGTAGCGATGTCCTGGGGCTGAGATGATTGACCTCCAACAACCACAGCTAGGTATGACTCCACCAGTGGAGAGTTTTCCCCGATTCCCAATGACTTCAATTTTACTAGGGCTCCTTGATGCCACACACGGTCAATTGCTGCCTTGATGTCAAGGGCAGTCACTCTCACCTCACCTCTGGAATTCATCTCTTTTGTCCATGTTTGGAACAAAGCTGTAATGAGGTCTGGAGCTGAATGGTCCTGGTGGAACCCAAACTGGGCATCAGTGAGCAGGTTATTAGTGAGTAAGTGCTGATCGATAGCACTGTCAATGATACCTTCCATCACTTTGCTGATGATTGAGTGTAGACTAATGGGGCGGTAATTGGCTGGATTGGATTTGTCTTGCTTTTTGTGGACAAGACATACCTGGGCAGTTTTCCACATTGTCAGATAGATGCCAGTGTTGTAGCTGTACTGGAACAGCATGGCTAGAGGCACGGCTAGTTCTGGAGCGCAAGTCTTCAGCAGGACAGCCGGGGTGCTGTCGGGGCCCATAACCTTTGCTGTATCCAGTGCGCTCAGCCGTTTCTTAATATCACGTGGAGTGAATCGAATTGGCTGAAGACTGGCTTCTGTGATGGTGGGGACCTCAGGAGGAGGCCGAGATGGATCATCCTGGCTGAAGATGATTGCAAACGCTTCAGCCTTGTCTTTTGCACTCGTATGCTGGGTTCCACTATCATTGAAAATGGGGATATTCATGGGGCCTCCTCCTCCCGTTAGCTGTTTAATTGTCTGCCACCGTTCACGACTGGATGTGGCAGAACTGCAGAGCTTTGATCTGATCCGTTGATTGTGGGATCGCTTAGCCCTGTCTATAGCATGCTGCTTCCGCTTTTTAGCATGCATGTAGTCCTGTGTTGCAGCTTCCCCAGGTTGTCACCTCATTTTTAGGTATGCCTGGTGCTGCTCCTGGCATGCTCTTCTACACTCTTCATTGAACCAGGGTTGGTCGCCGGGCTTGATGTTAATGGTAGAGTGAGGGATATGCCGGGCCATGAGGTTACAGATTGTGGTGGAATACAATTCTGCTGCTGCTGATGGCCCACAGCGCCTCATGGATGCCCAGTTTTGAGCTGTTAGATCTGTTCTGAATCTATTCCATTAAGCACGCTGGTAGTGCCACACAACACGATGGAGGGTGTCCTCAGTGTGAAGACAGGTTTTCGTCTCCACAAGGACTGTGCGGTGGTCACTGCTACCAATGCTGTCATGGACAGATGCATCTGCGACAGCTAGATTGGCGAGGACGAGGTCAAGTAGGTTTTTCCCTTGTGTTGATTCTCTCACCACCTGCTGCAGGCCCAGTCTGGTAGCTATGTCCTTCAGGACTCAGCCAGCTTGGTCAGTCGTGGTGCTACCGAGCCACTCTTGGTGATGGACATTGAAGTCCCCCACCCAGAGTACATTCTGTGCCCTTGCTACCCTCAGTGCTTCTTCCAAGTGGTGTTCAACATGGAAGAGTACTGATCCATCAGCTGAGGGAGGGCGGTAGGTGGTAATCAGCAGGAGGTTTCCTTGCCTATGCTTTACCTGGAGCCCTGAGACTTTGTGGGGTCTGCAGTCAATGTTGAGGACTCCCAGGGCCACTCCTTCCCGACTGTATACCACTGTGCCACCACCCCTGGTGGGTCTGTCCTGCCGGTGGGACAGGACAAGCCCAGGGGTGGTAATGGAGAAGTCTGGGACATTGGCTGAAAGGTATGATTCTGTGAGTATGACTATGTCAGGCTGTTGCTTGACTAGTCTGTGGGACATCTCTCCTAATTTTGACACCCAGATGTTAGTGAGGAAGACTTTGCAGGGTTGACTGGCCTGGGCGAGCTATTGTTGTGTCCAAAGTCGGTGCCAAGGTCAATGCCGGATGGTCCATCCCGTTTTATTCTTGTTATTGTTTTTTGTAGCAGTTTGTTACAACCGAGCGGCTTGCTCGGCCATTTCAGAGGGCAGTTAAGAGTCAACCACATTGCTGTGGCTCTGGAGTCACATATAGGCCAGACCGGGTAAGGACGGCAGATTTCCTTCCCTAAAGGACATTAGTGAACCAGATGGGTTTTTATGACAATCCGGTACTTTCATGGTCACCATTACTGATACTAGCGTTTTATTCCAGATTTATTTAATTGAATTTAAATTCCCCAGCTGCCGTGGTAGGATTTGGACTCATGTCTCCAGATCATTAGTCCAGACCTTTGGATTACTAGTCCAGTAACATAACCACTATGCTACCGTACCCATATAAGACAAGATATTCAGGGCATTTTTACTGATGATTAAGGGATGCAATTCCACAAGACTGTGCAATTTTCTGCAAAAAACTATAACCAATAGCCTTGATTTCCGGGATATTCTTTTATCTGTGTACACAATTTTTGAAAGGCCAGGGTACACAGCAAAATGGTGGGCAACATGCCAAAGCTTTGAACTAGGTGCCTACCATTGAGCAGTGGAAGGGAATCTTGGGATTAAGCAACATTGGATGGGCTTTTGGAGCTTCGATGGAGGTCTTAATTAACTTTTATATCTCTGTCAGGCCACCTGTCAGCCACTTCCTGTCTCGGCTGATAAGCCCGAGTCTCTCCAGTCTTTTCTCATAACCCAGATCATTGACACTAGGGATCACTGCACTGCCTCCAGCACTTGAATGTCTTTCTGTTTCTTGGTGACCAGACCTGGACACCATACTCAAGGTGCAGTCCGACCACAACACAATTTGATGAGGACCTCCTCGGACTTGTGCTCCACTGTTTTGGCTGTTGTAGTTTAACATCCCAGTGGCTTTGTTGATTGCTGCTCCACATTGGCTGGACATGTTGGGCTCGATTTTGCCAGGCCCGAGGAGGCGGGATTGGAGGCGTGTGAAGTGGTAAAATTGCAAAAAATGGCGGGCGGGCCCGGTCCCGCCTCCATCCCGCCTCCGAGCAATTTTCCTAAATGTGTGTTTTCTGACCCCGTTTCCATCCCGCCTCCAAGAGGCGGGATAGGCCCTTAAGGCCCTTAACAACCAGTTAAGTGCCTCTATAATCCCATTTTGTGAGGCCTTTCTAATTTTACCACTTTTCCCACGTCCTGCACGTCTTCTCTGGAACACGCCAGTGAATCCAGGCGGCCTCACAAGTGGACTGCTTACTGACAGCTGCAGCTCCTCCATTAAAAAGGAGTTTTCACCAATCATCATTTGCAGATGGCAGAACTTTGTTGTCTCAGGTCTAGGAGAACTTTTAGCAGGCATACCCATTGTTGTGGAAGTTTGGAGCCTGACACCCATCTCCAGTGTGACCTCCTGGGAAACCCCTCTCGCCACCTTGACTGAGCGCTTCCTCAACTGAGGCATATACCAGAAGCATGGGAACCATTTATTTCCTTTCCTCCTGGACATCAGATTCGGACGAAGACCAGCCGTGGCAGCAGCAGAACCATGAACAACAGCACCACCAACAGCAGCAGCAACAACAGGAGCGCCAAACTGCTGCTCACCCACCTGAAGCTGCACAGGCCAGAAGGCGCCAGCACGCAACCACATTGCTGCCCGGATGCAAGGGACGCACTCATCTTGGCCAGATTTGCTTAGCCTGCACAATCAAACACTTTGCCTCGCACCTTCTTATCAGACCATCAACAATGGCCAAGAACCTGTGGATTCCTATCACTCTGACCACCATACTGACAATTGCAAGTCGCCCTAAGCCCTCAATGTGGAAGCCCCATTAGCGAAATGACACACGCCACAACAGTTTGCCATCAGAATTTTTTATGACAATAAGCAACTGATGGCTTTTCAAAATTAAACACAACATTACACCCAAGTGACTCCCCTTGTGACTACTTGTGCATTATCTTCCTCTTACACGTGCTCCTATGTGGTGCTTCCCCTGTGGTTTCAGCAGATGTGGAGGCCCCTTGCTCACTTTCTTGCTGCTCCTGTCTCGACACCTTTGGCGGTCATCCTCTGGGGTTGCGAACCTGTGAGGGCTCGGCAACAGTCTGCTGCTCCTGCGGCTGTGCAGGGGTTGAGACGCCGATCTCAGTTGGGTGGGGACTCTGGTGGGGCTCTGGCCGAGGGCTCTGCAGTGGCATGGTCGTGTGAGTGCTTGGAGAGGAGCCCCCACTTCCCACCCTAACCCTAACCCTAACCCTCTCATGGGTCAGCCCCACTTCAGAGCTAGCAAGTGGCTGGACAGCACCTTGCTGCACTGCAGGGGGACCATGAGGACCCATTTCTGTACTGAAAGTCCTACTCCAGAGGACTTGCACGAAGGTCTGGTTTGCTTGCTCAATAGCTGACCATCGCTCCTCAAGAGGTGTCAGTCCATTCTGAACAATTACCATGCTTTCCATACCCTGGCGACTAAGCTCCTCCATGGACGTAGCCATCCTCTCCTCTACGGTAGCCAGCCTTACCATGGAGGTAGCCATCCTTTCCGTGGTGATGCGTTCATGTGCCAATGCCTCCACAAAGGCTCTGCTCATGTTAGCGATGGACTCCTCCATTTGCTCCACACTCGCAGAGACAAAACCTGCACCAGTTCCTGGAGTTCCAGCACCGCTCTCCTTCTGGATGGACCCGGAGGCACAAGGTCAACATGCAGCGCAGCCGAGCTAGGAGCATCCTCTCCACTGCGACGAGGACTCTCCACTGCTGTCCCTGTCTCCACCATCTGCTGATGCTCGCCTATGAGCTGTGATACACCAGGTGACAACTCTACTCTATATCCCGAAAGTCCCACCGAGGTGTGAGTGTCTAAGCAGGGTGCGCTTAATTCTGATGACGGAGCACCCTCAGAGTTTGCAGCTTCCTCTGAGGAGTCTGGAAGCTTAGGCTCTTCCTCCTGGACAGTGGGGACGGGGGCTCTTGATGGTCCTGTGGGGGAGTAAAGGAAAGAGTTAGAGATGTGAGGTAAAGGTTGCATGCACATTGAATTGTGCAGATAAGTCAATCTGTTAGAGCATCAGAATCATTATCAGTCACTCATGCAATGTCAATGAGAGAGATGCCAAACTATTCTGTCACCAGCTTGCTGTGATGCGCCCACCTGTCCATCCCCCACTTGGGAATCCTCCTCGATCCCAGCAATTTCCAGGGCCGCCTCCGAGGTGGTGAGCTGGGCTACTGAGGGTGGCCCTCCTCCTGTCCTTGCTCTTTCCCTCTTATTGTGGGCTCTCTTTTCCTGCAATGAGGGACACAAGTGGAGTTTGAGTGAGAATGAAGGAGTGAGTGCAGAGAATCCATGGCATAGATGCTTAGGAGACAAAGAGCCCTCCCTGTGTGTTGTAAGTTGTTGTCATTATGTCACAGTGATAGGGAGTGTGAGGGTTGCTGTAAAGTCTGTGTGTTCTAGTTGTAATTAATAACACACAGACTACAAGATTAAAGTTCAACAGGTCTTTACTGGTTGGAGGTCAGGACTATACTAAATACAATCTTACTACACAGTGCTTATATACCGGTGGTCACCACCGGTATTACGTATACAGCAGCCAAAGAAAGTAGTACATCTCTTAAGGTGGAACAGGCTTAAGTTCTCTTAAGGTGGAACAGGTTACATACACTACAATCCTCCCTTTTTAGCTTAATAGTCATATCCCCATTTAACATAACATCATAACATATATACATATATAACTTCAGGTATAAATAGTTCAAAGGTTCAGTCTCTCAGGAGGCCTGCTGATTCGGTCTGGATAACGCCTTTCAGTGGTCTCTGATTCTTGTTGCTGAGGTGACTCTTCTTGTTGGTTTCCTATGTATTGGACGTCATCATCAGGTACAGTCCCTGCCGAGGTAGATGCTTCAGGTTCATTAACGTCTTCCACAGTTGTCTCTGTCGCAACCATGGGTTCGACCCTTGCTCTTGATTCTACCAGTTGATCCGCATCACGCCTTATCACATTGTTACCAATATCTACTGTGTACATCAGAGGTCCTTGTCTGGCCCGAATTGTTCCGGACTGCCATTTTTCGTTTCCATAGCCCCTTGCCAACACTGGTTGTCCTACTTCGAAACTTCGAGTGGACTTGTTATTAATATGCCGGAACTGTTTGTTTTCCACTTCCCTCCGCACATTTGGTTTTAACAAGTCCAACCTGGACCGCAACCTCCTGTTATAAAACATCATGGCAGGACTTTGGTTAGTCACTGCATGAGCGGCGTTTCGATACGCCATTAGGAAATTGTCCACCTTGTGCTGTAGCGGAATCTGGTCATCGTTCATGGCCTTTATTGCCTTTTTGAATGTTTGGACAAATCTCTCGGCCAACCCGTTTGTCGCCGGATGATATGGGGCAGAGGTATAATGTTTCACCCCATTCTTTAAGAATTTTTGGAATTCTTCCGACACGAACTGTGGTCCGTTGTCCGAACAGATCTCTTCTGGCAATCCGTTCCTTGCGAATATTGTTCTTAACACCGCAATTGTCTTTTCTGAAGTAGTGGTATTCATCTTGATCACTTCTGGCCATTTGGAATGTGCGTTCACCGCAATTAGGAACATGGAGTCCATGAATGGACCAGCAAAGTCAATATGTACGCGTTGCCATGGGGCTGAAGGCCATTCCCATGGGTGTAGTGGTGCGATCAGAGGTGCATTTTGCACTTTTTGGCACCCAGCGCAGCTTTTCGTCAACTCCTCTATCTGTTGGTCAATACCCGGCCACCATGCATAAGCCCTAGCAAGACTTTTCATCTTAACTCCCCCCAGATGACCTTCATGCAGTTCTTTTAGAACTCTTTCCCTTAACTTGGGAGGAATAATCACTCTTGTCCCGTACATCAAAGTACCATGGCAGACGGACAGCTGGTCTCGCCTTGCCAAGAATGCCGGTAACAGAGGATCACCACGTGTTGGCCATCCTTTCACTGTCACCTCGTAGACTCTGGACAGTGTCGGGTCGTTCCTGGTTTCTCTTTCAATACTTGCATTGGTGACTGGTAAACACTCGATGATGGTCGAATGAAATAACTCAACAGGGTCAACTTTCGTCATTTCTTCTTCTTCAGGTAGTGGCAGGCGTGACAGCCCATCAGCATTGCCATGCTGCTTCGTACCTTTGAATTCTATTTGATATTGATGTGCCCCTAGAAAAAGGGACCATCTCTGGAGACGCTGTGCTGTCATCACTGAAACACCCTTCTTAGGGTTAAAATGGATACCAACGGCTGATGGTCTGTCAGAAGTGTGAATTTTTGGCCCTGCAGGTAATGATTAAACTTCTTCACTCCCCATACAAGGCTGAGAGCCTCCCTATCGATCTGCGCATAGTTGCGCTCAGCGGAGGTCAATGATCTGGATGCAAACGCGACTGGCCTTTCCGTGCCATTTGGCAACTTGTGTGAGAGTACTGCCCCAATACCACATGGAGAAGCATCACAAGCCAACCGAATAGGCAGTGTCGGGTTGAAGTGAGCCAACACTTCCTCTGAGGTGATCAATTCTTTGCTTTTGCGAAATGCCTTCTTACAGTTTTCGCTCCATTCCCATGGTACCCCCTTCTGTAAAAGAGCATTTAGCGGGTGCAGTACCGTGGATAGATTTGGTAGAAATTTATGGTAATAGTTAATTAATCCTAGAAACGACCTCAACTGAGAGACATTATCCAGAGCGGGAGCCTTTACAACTGCCTCTATCTTGTCAGGAGACTTATGAAGCCCCTCCCGGTCAATGACATGACCACAGTACGAGATCCGCTTCTGGAAGAACTCACATTTCTGCCGATTAACTCTAAGTCCATACTCTTTCAGTCTGTTGAGCACCAGTTCCAAGTTTGCGAGGTGTTCTTCATCACCATCACCTGTAATCAGAATATCATCCAGGTAACATTGTGTGCCTGGAATTCCCTGTAATACCTGCTCCATGGCCCTCTGCCAAATTGCTGGAGCCGATGCCACTCCAAAAACCAGCCTATTGTACCGGTACAAACCTCGATGCGTGTTGATCGTGAGGTATTGGCGTGACTCTTCTTCAACCTCCATCTGCAAGCACGCCTGCGCCAGGTCTATCTTGGTGAAGTGTTTCACGCCAGACAACGAAGCAAAAATATCCTCAATCCGCGGAAGCGGATACTGCACCGTGTGAAGCACCGGATTAACGGTGATTTTGAAATCTCCACAGATGCGAACCTTCCCTGGTTCTCCTGGCTTGTTGCTCGAAGGGCGTTTCATAACGGGAACAATGGGCATAGCCCACTCACTCCAATCTACCTTAGACAGTACACCTGAACATTCTAGCGCTTCCAGTTCCGCTTCTACAGTAGGTCGTATTGCATAGGGTACCGGTCTGGCTTTAAAAAATTTTGGGTGTGCATGTTCATCAATCTTGATGTTTGCTGTAATTCCTCTCAGTGTTCCCAGTCCCTGCTGGAACACCTCTTTAGCATCATCCAATATTCTGGACAATCGTTTAGGTTTGACATCTGTTTCCCCGGAATCTACCGTTAGTGCCTTCAAGGAGTGCCAGTCCATATTCATTTTCCTAATCCACTCCCGTCCCAGTAGTGGTGGACCTCCTTCAGGTAGCACATATAAGTCCATTACTTGGCTTTCTTCGCCCTTGTGGACCACTTTTACCTCTATCTTTCCGATGGGGTACACTCTTTGCCCCGTGTATGTTTTCAATATAATCTCCGTATCCCGTAGGGGAATATGTTGGAATAACCTTTTGTAATCTTTCTTATTCATGACCGTCAATGCCGATCCAGTGTCCAATTCCATCTTTACTTGGGCTCCTGCTATCTGAAGGGTGACCCAAATTGTCTGGAGATCTGCATCCTTACCAACGTTGTGTACTCTTAAGCTACCCAGTTCATTACTGCTAGCGTCTGAATCTGACTTTTGTTCGGTCGAACTGTTCTTTGTCACCTTGTGTACCTTTATGTATTTTCCTTGCGGTGACTTTTTGTTGCTGGTCTTCTTTCCTGACCGGCATACTTTAGCTATGTGGCCAAGCCTGCCACACGTTCTGCATTCTTGGTTTTTAAACCAACACTGGTTCTGATCGTGCGTTGTCTTTCCGCAACAATAACATTTTACAGTACTCAAACCCAATTTATTTGTACTGAGTTCCGGTGACCGTAGCTGCATTACTGCCGTGCCTCTCGCTGCGGCTTTGTGTGCTGCTGCCATAGTGACCGCTTTCTCAAGCGTCAGCTCATTCTCCTCGAGCAATCGCTTTTGAGTATCTTCTTTTAATAAACCACACACAAATTTATCTCGTAGCGCCTCTGTCAGTCTCGTTCCAAATTGACAGTACTTTGCTAGCTTACGCAATTCTATTAAATATTCAGCATTGCTTTCATCCTTCAGCTGCCTTCTGCTGTAAAATTTAAATCGTTCCGCTAGCATCAGCGGCGTGGGATTTAGGTGATTTTTCAGGACAGTAACAATCTCCTCGAACG
Source organism: Somniosus microcephalus (assembly GCF_052327205.1). Classification (NCBI taxonomy): domain Eukaryota; kingdom Metazoa; phylum Chordata; class Chondrichthyes; order Squaliformes; family Somniosidae; genus Somniosus; species Somniosus microcephalus. The sequence continues at coordinate 21,264,608 of NC_140988.1, forward strand.
TCTTATCCGCCAGTTCATCTGGTGATAAAAGGTGTTTCAATTGCCCGTATGTCTTCGCACCCATTAAGTTTAATAATGTTAGTGCTTTCTCTTCATCTGGGATTTTATTTGCTTTACAATAATTTGTATGCGTTCTACATACATAGCCCAATCTTCGATGTCGCTATCAAAGGTATTAATGTTCCCATGTTTAGGCATCGTTGCAATTTAATTTATTTTTATTTTTATCCAAGATGGCAGCTTCCGCGCTCTTGTCTTCGTCCTCCGCCTACAAAATGGCGGTTTTCCCGCGCTTGGCGGTCTTCACCCGTCCCCCAACGCTGTCTCCGCTTCACCGCGGCTCTCGCGCCTTCAGTTGCCCCCAGACGCTGCGCCTTTTTAGCCCGAATGCGGCCCGGCCCTTATCACCAGCCGCGATCGATGTCCCCGCGCTGCGCCTTTCGGCCCGAATGCGGCCCGGCCCTTATCTCCGGTCGCGATCGATCTCACCGCCCTTATTCCTCCATCTTCCCTCCCCGTCTGTACAGCCAACGCGGCCGACTTTCTGGTCGCGTCGCTGCCCGGCTTACCCACTACCGAGGTAGAAAGAAGATAGCTGACAGCCGCTGATGGAGGCTTCGAGTTCAGGATGTCTTCTGCACTCTGGTTTCTCGATGTCTGCCGCGCGACGTGTCTTCCAGCAGGGTGATGAGGGTGGAAGCCTCTCTTCGACGTCCGTTCTGTGGACGAAGCCGCCGTGGATATAACTGCCACAGGGTAAGAATCTGACTCGTCGCCACTGTAAAGTCTGTGTGTTCTAGTTGTAATTAATAACACACAGACTACAAGATTAAAGTTCAACAGGTCTTTACTGGTTGGAGGTCAGGACTATACTAAATACAATCTTACTACACAGTGCTTATATACCGGTGGTCACCACCGGTATTACGTATACAGCAGCCAGAGAAAGTAGTACATCTCTTAAGGTGGAACAGGCTTAAGTTCTCTTAAGGTGGAACAGGTTACATACACCACAGTTGCATGGTCGAATAGTTAAGTGAATGAGAGAGAGGGAATGGGTAAGGGTGCAGGGATGTCAGTGTCAAGTGGGATGTGGAGGAAGAGGTTGTCAAAGCTGAGTGCTGGTGAGGAGAGGCGATGGGAATGAGATTGAGGGAGATGGGAAAGTCATACTCACTTTTCCTGTGCGGAGATGGTCATGAAACCTCTTCTTGCACTGCAGCCAGGTTCTGCAGCACACAATATGGCATTGACCTCCTGGGCCACTTGCAGCCACACAGCTTTAGTCTGTTGTGGTGGCTTTTTTCTCCCTGAGGAAGGGAAGAGCACCTCCTTATTAGATCTTGCTCCCTGCACCAGAGCTTGGAGGGAGGGCTCATCAAAGCGAGGTGCACACTTTTGCTTGCTGGTGGACATGGTCGGTAAATGAAGTCCTTCATACAATGTCCAAAGCGTTTCCAGTCTCCAGAAGAATCAAGGCTGCTTGTAGGCCTTAAATCCAACAGCATTGATGACATCATCGGAGGCAACTTTCTGTATGAAAAGACTCATTGGGCCAGTGGTTCCCACACGCAGGAAATCAATTGCCCAATTAGGGGAAAATCCCACTTTTTCAACACATCACTTAGGAGTCAGGGTCCTGACATGATTTCCACCTGACACGCCCCAGCCCGCCCACACTGGCAAAATCCAGCCCATTGAGTCTATATAGTTTAGATTATGCATGCAGTTAGCTTGTTTCGGTTGCCTCCGATAAGACTTGCAACACTGGTCTCTGTATCTGTCTGGAATTGTTATTCAGAATCTAGTGCAATTCTCCTTCATATTGGCTGCCACTGAGAGGCAGCTTTCTGCCATCCACATCAACTGCCTGTGCAGACGAAGTTAAACCACCCAGGGTAATCTCATTACTGTAAACTTCTCTTCGCTCTAGCTAGGGTTGCCAACTGTGATTGGACGTATTCCTGGAGGCTTCATCACATGACCTCCCGCCTCCAACCTCCCTGCCTGGTCAAACAGCCTTTTTTTTTTTACCCCATCTCCAATATTTCTATAACTAATAAATTAACTTATTTAAAGAAAATGAATAAAACACAATTACTGTATTTATTTTCATGCTCCTATTAATGGCCCAGAACTTCGGGTCCCCACGGGTGAGTACGCGACGGGTACTCACCCGTAGGCCCAACAAAAGTGCCGGTTTCGTGCATGCACTGCGCATGCGCGGGAAACCGGAACTTCCATTCCCTTAAAGGAAGGGGTTCACAGGTCGAACACGTGCGCCGGAGAGGCTGCGCATACACCTGGAACTTCCGTTTTTTTTTTGCAGGTTTCTCCAGGAGCTACGCTTATAAAAAGCAGTCGCAAGGCCTGCTTTTAACAAGGTAAATGGTGAATTAAGTAAAATTAAAACATTTTTTCCACAGGTTTATTATTTTTAAATACTTTAAAGAAAGGTAATTTTATTTTTTAGCCCCGTTAGAAAGTGTAATTAATTTTTTCAAAAATTTAAATTATTGTTTAAAATAGTTATTTTATGTAATTTATAGTTATTTTAAAAAGGTGATTTAAAAAAAAAATTATTTGAAGTTTTAGTGATGTTTTGGGGCTGAATTGTATTTATAGATTTGACAGGTCTTCCTGTCAAATCTATGAATAGAGATTCCCTGCTACCATTGGCTCTCCATGGCCCACGTGATCCATGGGGATGCTTCGAACTAACTGCGCCCCTGGGATACGCAAGCACTGCGCGCCGGCAGCTGGAGCAGGCCCAGGATCGGAATACCATGCGGGCCCACAGCACAACGGCCGGCGCGCTAGGTAAGTGCAGGTCGGGGGCTTGCACCCACGGGAAGCCTCCGACCCAAATTTCTGGTCCATTATTTTTCTCCCAGGTGTTGCTCGCAGCAGTGCCCTGGAGATTTGTCTTTAATTCCTGGAGACTCCAGGACAGTCCTGGAGGGTTGGCGACCCTAGACTGTCACATTGTTCGCATTAGGCTTGGACAACCACAGTAAAACATGCTTTACCATTTACTGCAACACCAGGGACTGCAGAGTATAGGGGCCTTCCACTCTATCTGTCCCTGAAGTCTGCAAAGTGTAGCACTAACAGAATGGCCCAGAAATTCGGGTCCCAACGCGTGAGTAAGCACGGAGTACTCACGTGTGGACCCGATGGAAGTGCCGGTTTCTTGCATGCACTATGCATGCACGGGAAACCGGCATTTCCGATCCTCTGAACGAAGGGGTTCAGAGGTCGAACGCGTGCGCGCGGGAGTCTGCGCGTGCGCGTTGAACTTCCTTTTTTTTACAAGTTTTTATGTGCGTGAAGGCCTCTACATTTCACACATTTAAAAACCAGGTGTAAGGACTTCATTTTAAAAGGTAAGTGGTCAATTAATTAAAATTAGATTTTTTTTTCCACAGGTTTATTATTTTTAAATACTTTAAAGTAAGGTAAGTGTATTTTTAGCCCCGTTTTTTTATAAAATTATTTTTTTCAAAAATTTAAATTATTGTTTAAGATAGTTATTTAATGTTATTTATAGTTTATTTAAAAAGTGTGATTTTTTAAAATATTTATTTGAAGGGTAAGTACTGTTTTGGGGGCCGGAGTTTTCATTAGTTTGACAGTTCTTTCTGTCAATCTCATGAATGGGCTTTTCCCTCCTCCGATTGGTTGCCCATGGCTCACGTGATCCCAGCGGACGCATCGCACTAAGTACGCCCCTGGGACACGCAAGCACAGCGCGCCGGGAGCTGGACCGGGCCACAGAGAGGAAATCCACGCAGGCCCAGGCCTCAACTGTCGGCGCGCTAGGTAAGTGTAGGTCGGGGGCTTGCACCCGCAGGAAGCCCCCGACACGAATTTCTGGGCCAATTTAAGAACAAGGCCCAGTGTCCTCGCTGCCACACAGTACTGAGAAGATAATTATGTAGCCTATTAGGCTGCCAACACATGGTACTATGCAAAGAATGAATTACCTGCAGAGTGTCATGTTGCTTGTGTTAAATAAACTGTTTGTCCCCCTACAGCTCTGCTATAATTCAACTGGAATCAGGAAGAAAGGATTCTGCTGTTTGCAAACGCTAACATTTAATATAAATTACTTATTAAATCCTTCCACTGAAACTAGTTGCTGCCAGCACAAAGGAACAGTTCCAAATTGAAGACCAAGACACAACATAAACAGCATGACCAAGTATAGAGAATGACCAAGTCGGAACAGCAACCAAACCAAACTGGGGACAGAAATGAACCAGGCAGGAAAAAAAAACCACGGTCAGGTTTGTGACTAGAACCATCATTGATGTTGTTCTTCAGAGAGGCCAAGTCACGTCAATAGCCAGTGGGCACTTTGTCCTTTTTGTGGAGACAGCAGCCTTTGTAAATGGCTCTTTTTGTTTGCAGCTGGTGTCAAAGGTTGAAAGATATTAATAAGGAGGAAGGGCAGATGGTCAAAGCAGGCTGGGTATGTTGTTTTCATTAAGGTTAAGGTCAGACTCAGCCATGCTCCTCTATAGAAAAGACATAAATGAGGTTAAAAGCAAGTGCAAAAATGTACAAAGTGTGAAATAGAAGCAAAAGAAATGATGGCAACTCACAGCAGGAAGGAAACCTGCCGCCCTTACCCAGTCTGGCCTATATGTGGCTCCAGTCCCACATCAACGGTGGTTGACTCTGAAATGCACTCTGAAGTGGCCGAGCGAGCCGCTCAGTTGTATCAAAACGCTATCGATGGTTCACGAAAGAGGCCCACCAATACCTTTGCGGGGCAACTAGGGATGGGCAATAAATGCCGGCCTTGCCAGCGACGCCCACATCCTGAGAAGGAAGGAAAAAAGGCAAATCGGTATTTGAGACGAGAAAAGTTAACTTTTCAGATAAAAACCCTTCAATGACCAGCTCTGATTAAGGGTGTCCTCTGGAATCACTAACTTGCTTCTTTTTTCAGATGCTGACTGACCTGCCGTGTATTTCCAGAATTTGTTGTGTCTGTTATTAAAGGTAAGTCCAATAGGATTGGTGACTTGCTTTACACCACTAAAGAAAGCTCAAATGGAATCAGGACGATAACGTGGTGATGAGCTGGGAGCAAGAGGCTTTAGATCAGGTTATTTAACTTAAACTGCCTAATGCACACACTGACATACCTAAGAACATAAGAAGTAGGAGCAGGAGTCGGCCATACGGCCCCTCGAGCCTGCTCCGCCATTCAATAAGATCATGGCTGATCTTCAACCTCAACGCCACTTTCCCACCCGATCCCCGCATCCCTTGATTCCCTTTAGTGTCCAATAATCAAATCGATCTCAGTCTTGAATATACTCAATGACTGAGCACCCACAGCCCCCTGGAATAGAAAATGCCAAAGATGAATAAATTGCAAAAAAAAGGGAGAAATACAGGTATATCAAGGAAATGGGCAAACTAGAACGCTCACAAACACTTCCTTTCTTACATAACTGTGTTCTAAAAATACTGTTTTTTCTCTTTACCTTCCTCATGCATGTAGTGCAGCTGATGTGGCCCCAGACTTCAACCCATGCTTGTCTGAGTTTCCACTGCCTCTCGAGCTGAAATCCACAAATCAGCTTTAGCGAGGGTGAAATCAGTTCCCTTCAGCAAATGCCATTCTTGAAAATAACAAACATTTTATACAAGCACATTAACCAGTGCACTAAAATCTGGGCTCTGGGGAATGCCACCTCCATGTGTTGGCCCACCTTAGAGTCATAGGGGGCGATTTTCCCAGCCCCGAGGAGGCGGGTTTGGAGGCGGGACAGTTGGCAAAATGGCAAAAACTGAGGGCGGGTTCGGAATCCGCCTCCGCGCAATTTTGCCAGAGGCGGGTTTGATGGGTGCGATTCGGTCCCGCCTCCATCAGACGGGAGAGGTGGTTAAGACCCTTAAATAGTAGTTAAGGGCTTCTATAATCCTATTTTGACAGGCCTCCGTTATTTTACCACATTTTCAACGTGTTACACGACCCTCCTAAACCAAGCCAGCTAATCCTGGCGGGTTGACAAGTGGGTGGCCTCCTCACAGCTGCAGCTCCACCATTAAAACAGAGCTTTCATCAGGGAGCAGTTGCAGGTGGCAGAACTTTTGTTCCAAATGTCTTTCAGCACTTTTAGCAGGTCTACCGAAGTCGGAGGTGCTGCAGCTTCTATCTCACAACTGTAGGACCGCCTTGAAAGGCCCTCTCTCTGCTTGGACTGAGCGCTTCCCCAACGGAGGTATCTGCCAGCAGCATGGGAACCATTTATTCCCTTTCACCATGGACCTCAGATTCAGATGAGGAGCAGCCACGGCAGCAGCAGAACCCAGCAGCTCAGCAGCAACAGCAGCAGGAGCCCCAACCTCCTGCTCACCCACCTGATGCTGCACAGGGCAGAAGGCGCCAGCGCATGGAAGCACGTCGTGCAAGGAATGCACTCATCCTGGCCAGATTTGCATAGGTTGCCCATTGTGGCACATGTGCTTGGCTCCTCCTTAACACATGATAGACAATGGACATGACTCTCTGGCCTCCTTTCACTCTGACCACCAACCTGACCATGCGAGTGTTGTGGAGCCTGCAATGTGGAGCTGCCTAAGCCGAAATAACAGATGCCATCATGCCAACAGTTTGCCATCACCTAATTATAATACATTCCCACAGGGATGGCATTTCATCCATAAACAGAATCAATCACCCAATCTGCACACACATCTGGAGGTTATATCCCTTGACAGCTGGACCCACACAGCATTGTTTTCTTTGGGAGGCCTCTTCCTCCCTGATGAGGGGAAGAGCACCTCCCTGCTAGCTCTCGCCCCCTCATCCAGCATACGCAGCGCCTCATCCGAGAACCTCGGGGAGGCCTGTTGTATCTATGCTTTAATACGTTCAATCAAGCATGTAGATACGGTGAATTAAATCAGAGTCAGGCAGACAGGCTTCTAACTGTGATCTTTACTTTATTGGTAAAATGGCTGACTGCAGTTTTCCCGGGTAATTCCCATAATGCAATGCACATTACATTACCGTATTAACTGGTGTTAAACTCGCACATTACATTACCGTATTGACTGGTGTCAAACTCGCAATCAATACGCAACATCCCCTTTTCCTTGGAAACAAACTTGCAGTTTACAAACAGTTGCTTACAATAACACTGCATAACTTATATGATTTATAAACTTTTTATAAACTTGTGTCTTACCACACAACTAAATAATTCCCAGGTTTAAACATTTAACATCACCCATGCAGTTCTCACACAGTTTATGTTGTGACATAATCAGACAATCTTTGGGGTTTTCTTTTAACCCTTTGAGGTCTGGCTGTACTGGGTATGTCTGACATGTTGGTGTCAGTGGGTATTGCCTGTGTCACAGTGGTATGTGTGTCAGGGTCTACTATACTGTCCTCAGTCCCTTGTGTTTCCTCCTGCTCATGGAGTGTCTCCTTTGGTCCATTGGTTCTGTATTTCTTCACAAACGTAGTTTTTCTCGAGTAGCGTACTCCTTCTGGAGATTCTACTACTACCTGACTCCCTGTTTTGCTCAAAACTTTGTGCGGTGTGGCATTAAAAGGAGTGGTGAACTTGTCCACTTTGTCTTGCCATACCAGCGCCGTGTCGCCAACTTCCACCTCTGAGTATTGTGTTCTCCGCTGTTCATCTGCGTACAGTTTGGACTTGCCTTTTTGTTCTGCCTCCCGGTCACGTACTTCCATGTCTGCGCGCGACTCTGTGATGTCTGGCAGCTTTCCTCTCATTTTCCGTTTAAAGACCAGCTCTGCCGGGCTCTTTCCTGTCATGGCATGGTCAATGCTCCTGTACACAGTCACATATTTTCTAAGTTTACGTTTCCAATCTAGTCCTTCTGACTGAGCAATTCTGATTCTCTTCATCAGCGATGCATTCTGGTGCTCGACTGCTCCGTTAGCCTGAGCCCATTTTGCTGTCGTTTTCAGGTGTTTCATCCCGTTGTTTTCACAGTATTCTTTGAATAATTCAGATCTGAATTGGGGACCATTATCAGATTTGCAGGTGATTGGCAAACCATGACGGCTGAAGATTGACTCTAAACTATCAATAACCTTCTCTGTTGTTGTGGAGGTCATGATGTCGTATTCATAGTAGCGACTATAATAATCAACTACCACAAGAATGGAGTGGTTGGATGGCAAGGGTCCCAGTAAGTCTATAGCTACATCCTGCCAGGGGCCCTCCGGTAATGGTGTTGGTCTCAACGGTTCAGGTGGGTCGGGTCTGGCTACTATCTGACAGCCGTGGCACGCTTTACAGTGTTTTTCAGCTGCCTTGTCCATGCCAGACCACCAAACCTTGGTTCTGAGATGTTCCTTTGTTCCAACTATCCCAAGTGTCCTTCATGTGCTAACACCAGGGCTCGTGCGTGTAACACTGTGGGTAGCACGTTGCGTGTTCCCCGAAGAACTAGGTACCCCACTACGCACAGCTCATTTGCAATTGCTGCATAAGCTTTACAGTTCTCAAAATGTCCGTTTGTGATTGCCTTCCGTACCTCAATCAGCTCTGGGTCGGTAGCAGAGGCTTCCTCCATCTCTCTAGTAGTGAGTGCTTTTGGTGTCGCACTCACAGCTACAAATCTCACATATTCATCTGAGCCGTGAGAATGTCTCTCCTGTTTTGCTGTCTCCCCCAGCAATCGTGACAGTGGGTCTGCAATGTTTTGCTTGCCTGGAATGTGTATCACCTTGAAATCATACGGCTGTAATCTAAGTACCCATCTCTCTATACGGGCACAGGGTTTAGAGTGTGGGCCGTATATCACTTGCAATGGCTTATGGTCAGTTACCAAGTTAAATTTTCGGCCATACACATATGGATGCAGCCTCTCACAAGCCCATACAAGAGCTAAGGCCTCTCTCTCTGTTTGAGAGTATTTCCTCTCACAGTCTGTTAAACTACAACTTACATAGCGTATTGGCACCTCTTGTCCCTGTTGGTCCTGAACTAGTACTGTGCCTAAACCTACAGGACTGGCATCTGCTATCACCTTGGTTGGTGCATCCTTATCAAAATATGCTAAAGTGCCGGCTCTGGCCAACTCTTCCTTGAGTGCACTGAATGACTGTCTCTGTTGTGATCCAAATTTAAATGGTGTGTTTTTTCTCATCAGGCGTCGCAGTGGCTCTGATAGCGTTGCAAACTGCGGGATGAATCTGCTACTGTACCCAACGAGTCCCAAGAAACTCCTCACCTCTGTAGCATTCTCTGGTTCCCGAGCTTCTGCCACTGCTCGCACTCTCTCTGCTGTTGGTCCGATGCCCTTTTCAGACAACAGGATTCCCATGAAAATCGATCGGTCCATGTTGAATTGGCACTTCTCTGAGTTTAGTGTCAGTCCACTTTCCATTAGTCTGGTCATGACAGCGTGCAGGCGTCTGTCGTGCGTTTCCTGGTCGTGTGCATGCACGATAATATCGTCTGAGATGTTTTCAACACCCTCTATTCCAGCTAAGGCATTAGCTATCTCGTGCTGATATTGCTCAATAGCTGAAGATACACCGAATATCAGCCTCTTGTACCTGTATACTCCGTTATGTACTGCAAACGTTGTGATTTCTCATGACTCAGGGGTCAGTTCTAGCTGGTGATAACCCCATTTCAGGTCTAGCTTACTAAACACCGTCGAGCCGTTCATACCTTGGAGTATCTCATCAACAGTGGGGATTGGATATCGTTCCCTCACTATTGCCTGGGTTGCTCGTCTCATGTCTAGGCATAACCTTATATCCTTATCCGCTTTTGGTACAATAACCACAGGATTTACCCATGGGGTGGGACCAGTTACAGGTTCGATAATATCCATGTCCCTCAATTGTTTTATTTTGGCCTCTACTGCCCCCCTTAAGTTGAATGGTATACGCCTGAGCGGCTGGGCCACAGGCTTCACTTGTGGGTCGATACACAAACTGATCTGTTTTGTGTTCAGCCTTCCTACTCCCTGGAACACCTTTGGATACCGCTGTTCTAGTAGCTGTCGTACATCTACCACAGCCGAGACATCTGCGCCTATTTTTAAAACTCCCAGTTTCATGGCTGTCTCCCTTCCTAGCAACGGTTCTCCATGGCCTTTAACCACAATGAACACCGCCTGCTCAGTTTTCTTACCTATTGTAATCCCACATGTGAATACACCTTTAACTGACAGTGGTCGGCTAGAAGCATAAGAGAATAACTTTCTCTCTGTCTTAGGGACATGTGACTGACACTTAATGTGTTCTGACTTTAATCCTTCCCATGTATTCTCATCTATCACATTATTAGTTGCACCTGAATCAATTAACATTCTCAGGTTTACTCCCCCCACACAAAAGGTAAGTCTCTTGTTATGTTCATTAATAAATAGACATTCTTATTATGAACACAGCTAGCTTTTGCTAGTTATTTTATTGAGCACATGTGGACTTGTACAGCATCTTGTAGAGGCTTCCGTCTTGACTGCTGCCTTGTGGGTAGCCTAGCCTCATGGGTAATGTAGTCTTAATATAATATATAGCTGGGTAGTGTAGTCTTATATATATATAGCTCTACACAGCTCTACGGCTCCACCTAGTGTCCACTATAGAATGACATGCTATTGATCACTACATCCCCCTTTCTTTGAGGTTTAACAAAATCAATATCAATCAACTTTCAAGAAAACAATAAAGTTAATATCAGTAACACTTTTGTTAGTGCTCCATAAACATAAACATTTTCAAAACAGTCAACACATTTTCAAAGCTTTACATTGTACTCAAAGATTAAGTCTATCAGTCTCTTTTACTTCACGTGTGGATCTTCTCAACACGGGTAAGTCTGATGTGTCTTCATGAGATTGTTCTGGCGGTGAATGACAAGATGCAGTTGCGGCATTGTCATCAATCTGGTCTTGAATAGTCTCTTGTGTTTTTAGGAGGGAACGGCGGTTCCTCCTGAGAATCTGTCCTTCATCAGTTGTAACAGTGTATGACCTTGGTCCTACTTCCTCAAGAACTGTAGCTTTCCTGTTCCATGCATCTGGATCCTCAATCCTGACAACATCATCCTTTGTCAATGGCTTTAGAGTTTTGGATGACTTGTCATAGTATGATTTCTGTTTCAGCTTTAACAGTTGAAGTCTCTGTCTCAGTTCCTCACTTTGCTGTTCTTTTGCACAGTAGGGTAGTGTGGTGCGCAACTTGCGACCCATTAGTAGTTCAGCAGGTGAAGAACCACAGTCTAAAGGTGAGGCTCGGTAGCTCAGCAGGGCGAGATAAGGATCAGACTTGCTTTCTGTCGCTTTCTTCAGTAGCTGCTTGAGAACTTGAACACCTTTCTCTGCCTTACCATTTGACTGAGCATACAAAGGACTGGATGTGATGTGCTGAAAGTCATAATGTGCTGCAAACTGTTGCCACTCCTTACATTTGAAGTACGGACCATTGTCGCTAACGGCAATCCTGGGAATTCCATGTCTGGCGAAGATGGATTTCACATGCATTATGACACTGCTTGCTGTGGTGCTTGAGAGCAGCGCCATCTCAGGATAGTTAGAATAGTAGTCAATCACTATTAGATAGTCTTTACCATTTAAATGAAAAAGGTCCATACCAACCTTTTGCCATGCTGCTGTTGGTATGTCAGCTACTATCATTGGTTCCTTTGTTTGTTTGTTTTGGTGTTTCTGACATGTCTCACATTCGCCTAGCATGTTCTCAATGTCCTTATTTATGCCAGGCCAATAAACAGTGTATCTTGCTCTCCTTTTGCATTTTTCAATTCCGAGGTGTCCCTCATGAATCCTTTTGAGCATGTCTTGACGTAGAGCCTGTGGAATGACTATTCTGTTCTGTTTTAGTAATAGTCCACTTGCGACACTCAATTCTGACCTTATGTGAAAATATTTTGGACAGGAACCTTTGGGCCAACCATGATGAATGTTCTCTATTACTGTTTGTAATACTGTATCTTTTACTGTTTGTTCTGCTATTTGCTTTGATTTTGTGTCTGACACGGGCAGCGCAGCAGTGACCATACTCACATGAACATCCACGTCTTCTTCAGTAGAGCTCACATGACTCATTGTGGGTGCTCGGGATAGTGCATCTGCTAACACTATGTATTTGCCTGGTGTGTAGATCAGTTCAAAGTCATATCTTTGCAGCTTCATCATGAGTCGTTGAATCCTTGGAGACATCTCATTCAGGTTTTTTTTTATGATGGCAACCAGAGGGCTGTGGTCTGTCTCAACTGTGAAGGTGGGAAGTCCATATATGTAGCCATGAAACTTTTCTAGTCCAACTACCAAGCCTAGACATTCCTTTTCAATCTGGGCGTATCGACACTCAGTATCAGTCATAGACCTGGAGGCATAGGCAACAGGCTTCCAATCTTCACCCTCTGCTTGTAGCAAGACCGCACCTAGGCCATCTTTTGATGCATCCGTTGACACTTTGATTCTTTTGGTTGGGTCAAAGAAGGTGAGTACAGGTGTGGTTGTCAGCACTGTTTTGAGGTTTATCCACTCTTGTTCATGTCTTTCTGTCCATGCAAACTCATTTGTTTTATGTAGCAGGTCTCGCAGACAGGCTGTCTTGGCTGACAAGTTAGGAATGAACTTTCCAATGAAGTTTATCATCCCCATGATGCGTAGCACTCCTTTTTTGTCAGTGGGTCGGGGCATTTTGAGTATGGCGTTTACTTTTTCCATATCTGGCTCTATTCCTTTACCAGATAGATTATCTCCTAGGAAAGTGACTTCCTGGACGCCAAACTGACACTTGGCTTTGTTGAGCTTCAGTCCATTCCGGCGTATGCTCTGTAGCATTTTAGTCAGTCTCTCACTGTGTTCTTTCAGTGTGGAGCCCCAGATGATGATGTCATCAACATAGACCCGAACTCCTTCCAGACCTTCAATTATGTGTTCCATCGCTCTATGAAAGATTTCAGATGCAGATATTATCCCGAAAGGCATTCTGAGGAAACAATACCTGCCAAATGGTGTGTTGAAGGTACAGTATTTGGTGCTCTCTTCATCCAGTTTTAGTTGCCAAAATCCTTGTGAGGCATCGAGCTTTGTAAAGTATCTGGCACCTGACATTTCACTGGTGATTTCTTCTCGCTTGGGAATCTGGTAGTGTTCACATTTTATGTTTGCATTTAAGTCCTTTGGATCCATGCATATTCTTAGATCATTGTTCTTTTTCTTTACACATACCATGGAGTTAACCCAGTCTGTTGGCTCTTCGACTTTCCTGATGACTCCTAGTGTGGTCATTCTGTCCAGTTCATTCTTGAGCCGGTCACGCAGGGGTGCTGGAACTCTTCGTGGAGCATGTACCACTGGCTGAGCATCCTGCTTTAGCTGGATCTTGTAAGTGAATGGTAGAACTCCAAATCCTTTGAACACATCCTGGAAATTATTCACTACAGAATCCACCGAGTCATCTGGTCTGCTTATGGCACAGTTTATACGGTAGACTCTTTTGACCAGTTCTAAATCCTCACAAGCTTTGTCACCCAGTAGTGACTCAAGCCTTTCAGCCACAACAGAAAACATGAGATGATGCACTTTGTCTTTGACTGTCACTTTAAGTCTGCATACACCTAAGCTATCTATTTTCTGTCCATTATAGTCCTTCAGTAGTACTGACTTTTTCTGTATTTTGGGCTTTTCTTTCATCTTGTTAATGTCACTCATACTGATTAAGTTTGCTTTTGCCCCAGTGGCCAGTTTCAATGTAACTAATGCTCCATTTATCTGCAGTGGGATCATCCATTTTGTCCTCTTTTACTGCATTAACTTTATGTTCAGCATTGTCTATTTCTGAGGGCTGCACATTTTCTGTATCTTTTTTGATATCGTCACATGACACCATTCCTACAAAAAATGTCTCACTTAAATCAGTGTCTTCAATCACATTAACTCGTTGCCCTTTCGTCGTTTTTACTTTTGAAAAGCATTGTTTGGCAAAGTGATTCTTTCCATTACACTTTGTGCACATTTTTCCAAACGCTGGGCATTGTCTTAACTGGTGTTTGTAACCACAGCGTTTACAATTAAAAATTTCATCCTCCGATTGCTTTTCATTTCTGTTCTGCCCACGTTTCTTCCCCTTGTAGGACACAGCACCGACAGCAGCATTATCACTCATTACATTCGCATCATTATTGATTTCACTGAAAGTCTTCGCGTGATTTCGAGCTAGCTCGCTGGCTTAGCATATTTTCACCGCATTTTCCAAATTTAGTTCAGTTTCTCTCAACAGACGTTCCCTGACTTTTTTATCATGAATACCAAACACAATCTGGTCACGAATCATGGATGCTTTGAGCTCAGAGAAATTACATGTCTGTGCTTTCAGTTTCAGATCAGTTATAAAGCTATCAAAAGTCTCATTTTGTTGCTGTGTCCGAGAATGGAAGATATATCTTTCATACGTCTCATTCTTTTTGGGAGAACAATGTGCATCAAATTTCTGTAGCACATCGTCTAATTTGTCTCTGTTCTCCGCTGGATTAAATACAAATGTATTAAATACCTCTATCGCCTGTGGGCCTGCAACCATAAGCTGCAATGCTATCTTCCTTGCGTCTGGCTTCGTACCGAATCCGATGGCTGCAATGTAGAGTTCGAATTGCTGTTTAAAAGTCTGCCAATTGTAGTCGATTTGTTCTGTGAGTTTCAAATGCTCTGGTGTCTTCAAATTCTCCATGTCACTTTTCACAATTTTCAGCAGATCTTCACCACCCTGGTACCATGTTATGTTCATTAATAAATAGACATTCTTATTATGAACACAGCTAGCTTTTGCTAATTATTTTATTGAGCACATGTGGACTTGTACAGCATCTTGTAGAGGCTTCCATCTTGACTGCTGCCTTGTGAGTAGCCTAGCCTCATGGGTAATGTAGTCTTAATATAATATATAGCTGGGTAGTGTAGTCTTATACATACAGCTATATACAGCTCTATGGCTCCACCTAGTGTCCACTATAGAATGACATGCTATTGATCACTACACTCTCTGTCACATTATTTCCAGTAACAGCCAATGCAAAGTCATTTTGTTCCTCTACATTGTTCACACTGTGTTTCTTTGTACCCTTTGTGCGGCATACTTTGGAGAAATGATCCTTTCCCTTGCACTTATGACACGTTTGTCCGCATGCTGGGCATTTTGGATCTCTGCCCATGTGGTCTGTGTGTCCACATCTGTAACATTTCCTTTCGTTCCTATCGCCATTTCCCATTGGTTTCTCTGTCGAGCTTCTCGCATAATACCCTCTTTTCCGTGTAACACAACGAACAGTATCTGTCTCCGCCTTCTCTGTACATGACATGGCTGACATCTGCTCCTCGACATTTTCACATTGTGAGGCCAATTGTAACGTGCGGGCGAGCATTAGATCATGCCCTTCCTCTAGCAATTTCCTCCGCACATAGGCTGACGTGCACCTACTCAGGATAGCGTCTCTTATTTGATTATCCACAACCCCCCCAAAAACACAGTCTTTAGCAGCCTGCTGCAAGCAAGTAGCAAATTGTTAGACAGTGTCACCTGCCTTCTGGGACAACTTATGAAAAGTCTGTCTAGCAAATGCTGTATTGACCTGGGGCACGAAGTAGTGATTCAAAGCACTAACCGCCGCCGTGTAGTCTGCTGGCTCTCCTGTGTCCGGTAGAGTCGAAAAGATATCCTGGACATCTGGTCCTGGTAGGTGTAGAAGTAGAGCTCTTCTCCCCTGCTTCGTGGCAGCTGTAGAGGTATTGTCGATAATGAGTCCTTTGCCGTCAGCATAAAGCTCAAAAGACATTAACCACCTCGTCCACCTTGGACCCAACGTGGCTGGCTTGGCGAAGCAAGCAAAATTTTGAATGCCGGTCATCACCATCCTAGCTAACTAAAATTTGGGCAACTACTTATCTAAAATGATTCCTGTTCGTTATCCTCGTCGCCAATGTTGTATCTATGCTTTAATACGTTCAATCAAGCACGTAGATACGTCGAATTAAATCAGAGTCAGGCAGACAGGCTTCTAACTGTGATCTTTACTTTATTTGTAAAATGGCTGACTGCAGCTTTCCCGGGTAATTCCCATAATGCAATGCACATTACATTACCGTATTAACTGGTGTTAAACTCGCACATTACATTACCGTATTGACTGGTGTCAAACTCGCAATCAATACACGGGGCGGCGCAGACACGATGGGCCGAAGGGCCTCTTTCTGTGCTGTAAAACTCTATGGCCTAGAAATTCAGTGCCCTTAGCGCCGATTTTGCGGCGCTAGAGGGCCTAGCGCTGCAATTGGCGCCGGCGCCTAAATTGCCTGGGGCCCTTCCACCGCGGTAGACCGGTAGCGCTGCGCCGGCACCGATGACGTCATCGGTGTGCGCAGCGTCCCGGTTGCCGTGGTGACGGGCCCCAGCGCCGAAATTGACTTGCGGCCGCCTCGCCCGTGGCAGCCGCAAGCAACGTTCTGGCAGAGGTGCCTTGCACAAGTTTGCGCCGGCGCATTAAAGGCCCCGCGGCGGCCGGCCGCTTTCCCGCCGCCCGCCTGGCCGCAGCTCCCTCCCCGGACTTCCCCCCCCCGGAACAGAAGCAAGCCCGGCACTTGTCCGAGGTGCCGGGCTCATTTTTAATAAGATTATCGCGGGCCGCGGCCGGGTGCAGGCAGCTCCTCCTTAAGGGAAGGAGGAGGCCTGCACTTCCCGAACCTGCCGCACCGCAGCGGGCGCCGCAGCGCCGGAATAGCGCCGAAATTCAGCGCATAGCGCCAGTTTTCAGGCGCTAACAGCTTTCAGCAGCGCCGGCAGCCGTTTGGGCGCAGAACCAGTGAATTTTGGGCCCGACCAGCGCGACTTAGCTCCGGCACTAACTTCCGGCGCTAAAGCCCTGGCAGCGCCAAAACTCAATTTCTAGGCCTATGACTCTATGACAAGGCCCTTGCCTTGGAGCTGGCCATTCTTCAAGGAGATAACAGCTTGGAGGTGGTGCAGCATCGACCAAAAACCAGCGGAATGAGTCAAGGCAGCAAACAGCCCTTAAATGAAGCTGGATAAGTGACGTCAGCAGAGGCGAGTTTCAGTCCCAAAACACTAATTGGTCCAGGGAAACCCACACCTCTGAAATCAACTGGGCAATTAGGGGAAAATCGCAAATTTTTCCCATCTCTCAGTGGAGGCAGGTTTGGAATCCACCCAAACGGAAACCCGCCTCCATCCCGCCTGATTCGCTGAATTCCTTCAAGCGAGAGCTGGACTTGTTTCTGGCTGAAACATTAATACTTCTGGGCTTACATAGTGTCTGAAGAATGGAATGCTTTGCAATTGAGAAATAGTCCAAAACATTATCAAAGACTGTTGGACCCGACCCAGCCTACTCAATCTGTCGAAGGAGCCAGGCATCCAGTCACAGGTAAAGATAAAGCTGTGAATGTGTTTGGGAAATCAGTTGGATAGAAGAATCTGTGTGAGGCATGTAGGTGGGAGGGTACAATTCTTCAAATGGGGTTTTTAGTTAAGTGAAATATTTCAGATTGCGTGAGGTGGGGGGGGGTGGTCTGTATTGTTTAGATGCTGTGGATTCACGGAATATTTATTACTGCCAAGTTGAGCAAGGAGGGCATTCTGCCTTCTGAGATTTATAGTTTTGGGGTGAAGGGGGGGGGGGAAGTTTTTAAAGAAACTGAAACTACACAAGCTTGTCACGGGATGTAGATGGAGCCTGTAGAGTGGCTGCTCTTCCATTATTCCATTCAAATTCATTTCACTACTGGCCTGTGGAGAGAGGAGACACCATCTCAGTAGTCTGGGCTGGATTCAAACCTAAGCCACAGAAGTGAAATATCAGTGTGAGTCGCACTATTCACCGCAGGATACATACATAATTACAAACACATCCTGCCTTTATATAGAAACAAAACAAGGCCTGGGGGGAAAAAAAAGATTTGCATTTATAGCACATCTCTCAAACATCTTCGAGCACTTCACGTTCAATTAATTAGTCTGAACAGCACTGACTATTGATATATAGAGAAACACAGCAGTCATTTTACATGCGGCAATGAGATGATTCACCAGTTACTCTGTTTTTGCTTGTGTTACTCGAGAGTGTTTCTGGTGTTGTTAATTGAGGATGGAATGCTGTCCAGAAGAACTTGCTGCTCTTCTTCAAATAGTGCCGTGGGATCGTTAACGTCCACCTGAACCAATGGAGCGGGAAGGCAGCTCCTATGGCTCAATGTCCCATCAGAAGGACAGCAGCCCTGGAATGTTAGGTCCTCAAGACCTGGAAATGGACTTAAACCCCAAACCTTCTCATCTAGAGACAAGGGTTATTCTAACTGAGCCAAGGTGACTGTTCCCTTCAAATGAGAGAGAAATGACATGGTCCAAGTATTCTGAAAATGATATTTATGCATCCTTCCAATTATAAATTGGTCCTTTATCAACTCTGAGACCTCTTAATTGGAGCCCGACTCCAGAGACTTGAGCACAAAGGAAGATGGTTGTGGTGGTTGGAGGTCAACCATCACAACCCCAGGACATCACTGCAGGAGTTCCTCAGGGCAGTGTCCTAGGCCCAACAATCTTCAGCTGCTTCGTCAATGACCGTCCCTCCATCATAAGGTCGGAAGTGGGGATGTTCACTGATGATTGCACAGTGTTCAGTGCCATTCGCAGATAATGAAGCAGTCCATGCCCGCATGCAGCAAGACCTGAACAACATTCAGGCTTGGGCTGACAAGTGGCAGGTAACATTCGCGCCACACAAGTGCCAGGTAATGACTATCCCCAACAAGCGAGCATCTAACCACCACTCCTTGACATTCAACGGCATTACCATCGCCGAATCCCACCCACCATCAATATCCTGGGGTCAGCATTGACCAGAAACTTATCTGGACCACCACATAAATAC
Organism: Somniosus microcephalus; assembly: GCF_052327205.1. Classification (NCBI taxonomy): domain Eukaryota; kingdom Metazoa; phylum Chordata; class Chondrichthyes; order Squaliformes; family Somniosidae; genus Somniosus; species Somniosus microcephalus. The sequence continues at coordinate 21,283,540 of NC_140988.1, forward strand.
TGTGGCAACAAGAGCAGATCAGAGGATAGGTATTCTGTGGCGAGTGTCTCACCTCCTGACTCCCCAAAGCCTTTCCACCATCTATAAGGCACAAGTCAGGAGTATGATGGAATACTCTCCAGTTGCCTGGATGAGTGCAGCTCCAACAACACTCAAGAAGCTCGACACCATCCAAGACAAAGCAGCCTGCTTGATTGGCACCCCATCCACCACCTTAAACATTCACTCCCTCCACCACCGGCGTACCATGGCTGCAGTGTATACCATCTACAAGATGCACTGCAGCAACTCGCTAAGGCTTCTTCAACAGCCGCACCCAAACCCGCCACCTCTACCACCTAGAAGGACAAGGGCAGCAGGCCCATGGGAACACCACTACCTCCAAGTTCCCCTCCAAGTCACACACCATCCTGACTTGGAAATATATCGCCGTTCCTTCATCGTCACTGGGTCAAAATCCTGGAACTCCCTCCCTAACAGCACTGTGGGAGTACCTTCACCACATGGACTGCAGCGGTTCAAGGCGGCGGCTCACCACCACCTTCTCAAGGGCAATTAGGGATGGGCAATAAATGCTGGCCTTGCCAATGACGCCTACATCCCATGAACGAATAAAAAAAACACATAATCTCAGCTGACACTTCAGTACAGCACTGAGGGAGAGCTGCAATGTCTGAGGTGCCATCTTTCAGGTGAAACGTTAAACAGAGGCCACATCTGCCCTTTCAGGTGGGCGTAAAAGATCCCACGGCTCTATTTGAAGAAGAGCAGGGGAGTTCTTCCAGTGTCCTGACCAATATTTATCCCTCAACAAGACCTAAAACAGATGATCTGGGTCATTATCTCTTTGCTGTTGGTGCTACCTTGTTGTGTGGAGATTGGCTGCCCTGGTTCCTACATTACAACAGTGACTACACCTCAAAACTACTCTATTGGTTGTGAAACATTTTGGGCTGCCCTGGCATCGTGAAATACACCATATAAAGCAAGTTCTTTCTTTAACAACAAAAACATTCTTTATGTTATTATAATTATTGCTTGTAACACAGGTAGTTTATATTTTAGAACATTCAAGGCAATAGTCAGCAGACTGTGAAAGTAATAAATCGTGGCATTCTGAAAATTTTATAACCCTTTTATTATCTGTGGACAAGAACTCTAAGCTTTGAAAACACATCTGCACAGCAAATGAAAAGTTATCACTCTCTGATCTTTGGCTATTGACTCAGAATGTCTATCACTGTAATGCAAACTGCTGTAGAATTCCAACTTCTGAAAGTAAAGAGGTTTACAACATGAATTTAAGACAGACGCTGTCATGGTAATGCTGTGGGGAAGGGGGCTAGTCGTCCTTTTCCTTATTCAAAAATCATGAAATCTGCTGTCACAAATATTGTTATTTTAAAGTTGTAAATTTAAGAGTACAGGGTATTTTCTCTGTTAGGCATTTGTCAGTCACTGGCTTTTCCATTTAATTATTGGAAATGGTTCGCAGGATTCTCAGCTCTTGCCATTTCTCTCACCAGTGGTATGTTATATTGGCCCAGAAATTCGGGTCGGGGGCTTCCCGCGGGTGTAAGCCCCCGACCTGCACTTACCTAGCACACTGGCTGTTGAGCTGTGAGCCCCCGTGGAATTGCGATCCTGGGCCGCCTCCAACTGCCGGCGTGCAGTGCTTGCGTGTCCCAGGGGTGCAGTTAGTTTGATGCGTCCCCTGGGATCACTTGGGCTATGGAGAGCCAATGGTAGCAGGGAATGCTTCATTTATAAGTTTGACAGGAAGGGCTGTCAAACTTATAAATACTATAAGCCCCAAATCTTCAAATACATTTTTTAAAAATCACATTTTTTAAAATAAACTATAAATTACATGAAATAACTATTTCAAACAATAATTTAAATTTTTGAAAAAAAAATTATTTTCTAACGGGGCTAAAAATAAACTTACCTTTCTTTAAAGTATTTAAAAATAATAAACCTGTGGAAAAAATGTTTTAATTTTAATTAATTCACCACTTACCTTGTAAAAAGCAGGTCTTGCGACTGCTTTTTAAATGTCTAACTTCTGGAGACTTACCCTCCCGGGAAAACCTGCAAAAAAAACGTAAGTTCGATGCGCACGCGCAGCCTCTCCTGCGCACGCGTTCGACCTCTGAACACCTTCGTTCAGGGGAACGGAAGTGCCGGTTTCCCGCACATGCGCAGTGCATGCAGGAAACCAGCACTTCCATTGGGCCTACGGGTGAGTACCCCATGCGTACTCACCCGTGGAGACCTGAATTTCTGGGCCATTATGTTTTATGCTATGTTTTTGTATGTTATGCCATGTTGTTATACTATGCAATGCATGCTATGTACCAAGGACAAAACAAGGCCGTCAGGCCTTGCTGGTCCAATTTTAGAATTCTAGAACCTTGCAGCACAGAAAGAGGCCATTTGGCCCATCATGCTTGTGCTGACTCTTTGAAACATTGGCTATGCCTTTAATAACTTTAACTATCTGGATCAGATGTTCTCTAAGACTACATCTCTCCAGTGAATTACAAACCAAAGGCAATAAATGCATCTTCATCGCTCAATGATCTCAGGCCAGAGATCATCCTTGTTGTCTTTTCCTGGACCTCCCCTAGAGCCATAACATCTTTTCTGAAGTCGGAGACCAATACTGTAGCCAGTACTCCAAATCTGGTCTTACCAAAGCCTTATATAACCTTTTTATCATGGATCTAATTTTGTACAGAATAGACCAGGCACAACTGCCCCTCTATTTGCTTTGAATGCAGACTCCTACACTGTGCTCGAACCATTTTCCTTCCTTCTAGTTACCTTTAACGTTTCACCCACTCATTCTATATTCCATGCCCCTATCTCCACTCATCTTATTGAAAGCCACTTGCTGATCTTGGGCTCCATTTCTCAATCTCTCTCGATCCGTTTGCAATCTATTGCCCTCTTCTAACGTATTTCTGAATTTAGTTACTGCGCCCTCCTCTGGATTGTTAGTGTATACAATAAGCAAAAGGAGTGTAGCACCGAACCCTGGGGAATCTCACTAATGACAAGGTCCAATTGGAAAGCTGTGCCATTTAAGATCATCCTTTGTTCATGGTCCTTTAACCAATTTGTTATGGATCTTGATTTTCTGCCTTCACACCTAATTATTACACTCAATCCCTCATGAGGCACTTTGTCAAATGCTTTTGGAAATTCAAGCAGATGATGTTAACCGAGTCTGTTTGATCCACCATTCCAGATGCCTCTGCAAAAAACCGCATCAGGTTTCTGAAGCCGTGTTGGGTGTTCCCTGTGTGCACATTCTGGTGGTCACTTATAACATTATGAATAGACAAAATTGACGGGGAGGGAAAAGAAAGCTGGTCCATCAAACCTGCCCCACACACTGCCCCATACCTGGAGCATCATGACTAGACATGGACCAATTGTTTTCTGTAAAGATTTACCTTCTGCATGATGCAATCTCTGCTTCAGTCAAGAGCCGGCCTCTTGAAGGCGATGCAGAGAGTCAGCACCCACCTCACCAGCTAGCATCGCATTCCAAAGGTTCACTACTCTCCGGGAAAAGGAAAACTGCCCAACATCCAGTCTATTCCCACTCTTGCATAGTTTAAATGTTATGTCCCTTGGTCTTCACCATTCTGTTCAGCCGGAATAATTCCTCAATAGGCACGCTATCCAGCCCTCCAATTATTTTATAGACCTCTATCAGGTCGCCTCTAAATCTACGCTGCTCTAAAGTAAGGCCGATTTTAATATGATAAGGCAGGATCTGACCAAAATGGACTGGGGTCAGCTACTTGTGGGAAAATCCACATCAGAGCAGTGGGAGTCTTTCAGAAAGGAAATAGAGAGAGTACAACGCCAACATGTTCCCGTAAAGGTCAAGGGTGGGACCAACAAGCCCAGGGAACCCTGGATGTCAAGGGATATACAAGAATGGATTAGGGAAAAAAGGGAGGCTTTTGGCAGATACAAAGGACTAAAAACAGTGGAAGCCCTAGAGGTGTATAGAAAGTGCAGGGGGGTAATTAAAAAAAGAAATTAGGAGAGCGAAGAGGGGGCATGAAAAAACACTGGTGGGCAAAATAAAGGAAAATCCCAAGGTGTTTTATAAGTATATTAAGGGCAAGAGGATAACCAGGGAAAGAGTAGGGCCCATTAGGGACCAAAGTGGCAATCTGTGTGTAGAGCCGGAAGATGTAGGTGAGGTTTTCAATGAATATTTTGCATCTGTGTTCACTATGGAAAAGGGTGATGTAGGCATAGAAATCAGGCAGAGGGATTGTGATATACTTGAACAAATTAGTATTGAGAGGGAGGAGGTATTAGCGGTTTTAACGGGCTTAAAAGTAGATAAATTCCCAGGCCCTGATGGGATGTATCCCAGACTCCTGTGTGAGGCAAGGGAGGAGGTTGCAGGGGCTCTGATACAAATTTTCAGAACCTCTCTGGCCACAGGGGAGGTGCCAGAGGACTGGAGAACAGCTAACATAGTACCATTGTTCAAGAAGGGTAGTAGGGATAAACCAGGGAATTACAGGCCAGTGAGACTAACATCAGTGGTAGGGAAATTATTGGAAAAAATTCTGAGGGACAGAATTAGTCTCCACTTGGAGAGGCAGGGATTAACCAGGAATAGTCAGCATGGCTTTGTCAGGGGGAGATCATGTCTAACCAATTTGATTGAATTTTTCGAGGGGATGACTAGGTGTGTGGATGAGGGTAGTGCAGTTGATGGAGTCTACATGGCCTTCAGTAAGGCTTTTGACAAAGTCCCACATGGGAGACTGGTCAAGTAGGTAAGAGCCCATGGGATCCAGGGCAATTTGGCACATTGGATCAAAATTGGCTTAGTGGCAGGAGGCAGAGGGTGATGGTCGAAGGTTATTTTTGTGACTGGAAGCCTGTGTCCAGTGATGTACCGCAGGGATCGGTGCTGGGTCCTTTGCTGTTTGTAGTGTACATTAATGATTTAGATATGAATGTAGGAGGTATGATCAGTCAGTTCGCAGATAACACGAAAATTGATGGAGTGGTAAATAGCGAGGAGGGAAGCCTCAGGCTACAGGACGATATAGACGGGATGGTTAGAAGGGCAGAACAGTGGCAAATGGAATTTAACCCTGAAAAGTGTGAGGTGATGCATTTTGGTAGGACAAACAATGCAAGGGAATACACAATGAATGGTAGGATCCTAGGAAGGACAGAGGATCAGAGGGACCTTGGTGTGCATGTACATAGATCCCTGAAGGCAGCAAAACAGGTAGATAAGGTGGTTAAAAAGGCATATGGGATACTTGCCTTCATTAGTCAAGGCATAGAATATAAGAGCAGGGAGGTTATGATGGAGCTGTACAAAATGCTAGTTAGGCCACAGCTGGAATACTGTGTGCAGTTCTGGTCGCCACACTATAGGAAGGATGTGATTGCATTGGAGAGAGTGCAGAGGAGATTCACCAGGATGTTACCTGGGCTGGAGCGCTTCAGCTATGAAGAGAGGCTGGACAGGCTAGGGTTGTTTTCTTTAGAGCAGAGAAGGCTGAGGGGGGACCTGATTGAGGTGTACATAATTATGAGGGGCATAGATAGGGTAGATAGAAAGGAACTTTTCGCCTTAGCAGAGGGGTCAATAACCAGGGGGCATAGTTTCAAGGTAAGGTGCAGGAGGTTTAATGGGGATTTGAGGGAAAACTTTTTCACCCAGAGGGTGGTTGGAATCTGGAACTCACTGTCTGAAAGGATGGTAGAGGCAGGAACCCTCACAACATTCAAGAAGCATTTAGATGAGCACTTGAAACGCCATAGCATACAAGGCTACGGACCAAGTGCTGGAAAATGGGATTAGAATAGATGGGGTTTGATGGCCGGCGTGGACACGATGGGCCGAAGGGCCTCTTTCTGTGCTGTATAACTCTATGAAATAGGCCAACGTCCTTAAGCCTATCTAAGTTGCTGAGCTTCTTTAAGCTAGGAATTATTCTTGTAGCTCTCCTCTGGACACTTTCCAAGGCCACTATGTCACCCACCATGTGCTACAATTGCTACTGATCATTGTTATTAACTTTCCCACTATAGAGTTTAGACTCACTGGTCCATAGCTTCCAGGATTTGACTGTAATCCGTTTTTAAATAAGGGCACCACATATGCTTTTCTCCAATCATCTGGCATTAACCAAAAGAACCATCGAAAGTATTCACCGGGGCATCACGCACAACCTCTGCCATTTCTATCATTACCCGAGGATAAATTAAATCTGGCTCTGCTGCTCTTTCTGCCTTGAACCCTTTCAATTTACTGAACGCCATTCCCCTCGAGAACTGCAACTGCCTTTCTGGGTTTTTCTCTTATCTGTTATGCAAAGGGCAGATCCAACCCTCTCGCAGTTAAAAACATACAGAATATCTGTTCAACTCTACTGCCATGCCTTTGTCATCATGTATAATCCCCCGTCCAAGTCATCCAGCAATGGCCCTATTTGTTCCTTAACTGATCTTTGACTCCTAACAGAAGTACAAAATGCTTGCCCATGGTTTGGACCACTCCTCTCTCTCTCTCATCAGTTAAGATTGCCTAATATTCTTTTTTTTTGTTAATGCTAACTGATTTTACCCTTTCCCTACCTGAAAGACTATTACACTCCTTTTATAAATAAATCTTAATAAAGTACATCACAAGTGTTAGTTAATGAAATAATTCCCCACTTGGCCATTGTGGGTTTCTCTCAATATATACTCTTCCTTTTCATAGGGAAATATAGATGGCTACATTTCCTTTCTGGACCCTTTCATAAGCATCCCCTTTTGTTTGTGTGTTGCAGTCCTCTGCACAAAAGGTCACTCTCCCACTTAACCGCTGCTAAGTTGCTTTTCACCTCTGTAAACTGGGTTAGTTTTAAAATGAGACACCAGCACACTATTACCCCTAAACTCGCCACTACCCTATATTTGAAATTAATCCTAGACTGGTCTGAATCTGAAAGGTCTGCTCACCTCTAAGCTATCTATCATGGGGTTCACTATGGGACCCTAAATCCCGCTGTTTTGGGGCTCACCTGAGTAAATTTATTTCTATGCTGATCAAAGGAATATGAAACAGGGAGGCAGGCACAGATGGTGTTTGGAGATTGTACTTGTTCTAATTCTTGGAATTAAAAGCGTAATTTTGTTTAATAATAGAAACATAGAAGATAGGAGCAGGAGTAGGCCATTCGGCCCTTTGGAGCCCGCTCCGCCATTCAATGAGATCATGGCTGATCATCCAAATTCAGTACCCTGTCCCTGCCTTCTCCCCATATCCCTTGATCCCTTTAGCCTTAAGAAATATATCCAACTCTTTCTTGAATATATTTAATGAACTGGCCTCCACCGCCCTCTGCGGCAGAGAATTCCACAGGTTCACCACTCTCTGGGTGAAGAAATTCCTCCTCATTTCAGTCCTAAATGGCTTACCCCTTATCCTTAGACTATGATCCCTGGTTCTGGACTCCCCCGGCCATCAGAAACATCCTTCCTGCATCTAGTCTGTCCAGGCCTGACAGAATTTTATAGGTTTCGATGAGATCCCCTCTCAATCTTCTAAACTCCAGTGAGTATATGCCCAATCGACACAATCTCTCCTCATACGTCATTCCTGCCATCCCAGGTATCAGCCTGGTGAATCTTCGCTGCACTCCCTCCTTGGCAAGAACATCCTCCCTCAGATAAGGCGACCAAAACTGCACACAATACTCAAGGTGTGGTCTCACCAAGGCCCTGTACAACTGTAGCAAGACATCCTTGTTCCTGTACTCGAACCCTCTTGCTACGAAGGCCAACATACCATTTGCCTTCTTAACCGCCTGCTGCACCTGCATGCTTACCTTCAGCGACTGGTGCACAAGAACACCCAGGTCTCTTTGCACTTCCCCTTCTCCCAATCTATTGCCAGTCAAATAATAATCTGCCTTCCTGTTTTTGCCACCAAAGTGGATAACCTCACATTTATCCACATTATAGTGCATTTGCCATGTTTCTGCCCAATCACCCAACCTGTCCAAATCGTACTGGAGTTTCACGACATCCTCCTCACAGCATACCCTCCCACCCAGCTTTGTGTCATCTGCAAATTTGGAGATATTACATTCAATTCCCTCGTCCAGATCATTAATATATATTGTGAACAGCTGGGGTCCTAGGACCGATCCTTGCGGTATCCCACTAGTCACTGCCTGCCACTCGGAAAACGACCCATTTATTCCAACTCTTTGCTTTCTGTCCGCCAACCAGTTCTCTATCCAAGTCAATACCTTGCCCCCAATCCCATGTGCCTTAATTTTGCACGCTAATCTCTTATGTGGGACCTTATCGAAAGCCTTCTGAAAGTCCAAATACACCACATCCACTGGCTCTCCCTTATCTATTTTACCAGTTACATCCTCAAAAAATACCAGTAGATTAGTCAAGCATGATTTACCTTTTGTAAATCCATGTTGACTTTGTCCGATCCTGTCACTGCTTTCCAAGTGCTCTGCTATTACATCTTTTATAATTGACTCCAGCATTTTCCCCACTACCGATGTCAGGCTTACCAGTCTATAATTCCCCACTTTTTCTCTACCACCTTTTTTGAATAGTGGGGTAACATTAGCTACCCTGCAATCCATGGGTACTGTTCCAGAGTCTATCGAGTTCTGGAAGATGACCAGCAATGCATCTACTATTTCTAGGGCCACTTCCTTAAGTACCCTGGGATGTAGATTATCAGGCCTTGGGGATTTATCGGCCTTCAGTCCATCAATTTTCCTAACACCATTTCCCTACAAATACTGATTTATTTCAGTTCCACCCTTTCATCAGACCCTATGTTCCCCGGCATCTCTGGGAGGTTATTTGTGTCCTCCTTTGTGAAGACAGAACCAAAATATGTATTTAGTTGGTCTGCCATTTCTTTGTTCCCCATTATAAATTCCCCTGCTTCTGACTGCAAGAGACCTACGCTTGACTTCACCAATCTTTTTCTCTTCACATATCTATAAAAGCTTTTACAGTCAGTTTTTATGTTCCCTGAAAGCTTACTCTCATATTCTATTTTCCCTTTCTAAATTAATCCCTTTGTCCTCCTTTGTTGAATCCTAAACTGCTCCCAATCCTCAGGATTATTGCTTTTTCTGGCCAATTTATATGTCCTCTCCTTGGATCTTATGCTATCCCTAATTTCCCTTGTTAGCCACGGTTGAGTCACCTTTTTTGTTTTATTTTTATGCTAAACTGGGATGAACAAATTCTATAGCTCATCCATTTGGTCTTTGAATGTTTGCCATTGCCTATCCACCGTCAACCCTTTGAGTGCCATTCCCCAATCAATCCTACCCAACTCGCTCCTCAGACCATCGTAGTTGCCTTTATTTAAATTGAGGACCCTAGTCTCTGAGTCAACTACTTCATTCTCCATCTTAATGAAGAATTCGATCATATTATAATCGCTCCGACCCAAGGGGCCTCGTACAACAAGATTGCTAATTAATCCTTTCTCGTTACATAATACCCAGTCTAAGATGGCCTGATCTCTGGTTGGTTCCTCGACATATTGGTCCAGGAAACCATCCCGTAAACACTCCAGGAATTCCTCCTCCACAGTATTGTTACTAATTTGGTTAGCCCAATCTACATGTAGATTAAAGTCACCCATGATGACTGCTGTGCCCTTATTGCACACTTCTTTGATTTCCCTTTTAATGCCATCGCCAACCTCCGCCTGACTGTTTGGAGGTCTATATACCACTCCCACTAATGTTTTTTTCCCCTTAGTATTTCTCAATTCTACCCATACAGATTCCACATCATCAGAGCTAATATTCTTCATTACAATTGGGTTAATCCCTTATTTAACCAGTAATGCCTCCCCACCTCCCTTTCCTTTTTGCCTATCTTTCCTGAATATCGAATACCCCTGGATGTTGAGTTCCCAGTCTTGGCCATCCTTGAGCCACGTTTCCGTAATCCCAACCAAATCATATTCGTTTACCTCTATTTGCACAGCCAATTAATCCACCTTATTACAAATGCTCCTCGCATTAAGACACAAAGGCCTAGAAATTCAGTTGCTTGCGCCACCAGTTTGCGCCCAAAGAGGCCACTCAGAGGCTTTAGCGCCACTGGCCACAACCACCGCGATATTTAGCGGGGCGCTAATGGCGGCGTTAGCCTGTAGCGCTGCGCCGCCACCGATCACGTCATCGGTGTGCGCAGCGCCCCGCTACCGCCCCGAACGCCATATTAGGTCGCGCCCGCCTCTTCCGCGCTGGCCGCAAATAGCGACCGGTACACAGGGGCCAACCTGTGGCAGTAGTGGCGCTAGTTAAGGTGGAGGTGCGGCCGGCCACTTTTTCGGCGGCCGCCTGCCCGCACCTCCGTCCCCGGCCTCCTACACCACCCCCCCCCCGCGGCATTGCCGGCTGTTTCCCGAGAGCCTGGCACTTCTCCTTGGTGCCGGGCTCATTTGCCGGCACTCGCGAGCGGGGATCGCGCTGTTGCAGGCACCTCCCCCTTAACAGTGGGAGGAAGGCCTGCAGTACCGCAGCGTGCCGTGCCGCAGCGGGTGGCACTGCGGCAGTTTGCGCGCCGATATTCAGTTTCAGCGCCCCAAGCGGGGCGCGGGAAGCCTCGTTTAGCGGCCCGCTTCCATTTGGGGTGCAGAAACTGAATATCCCGATGGTGCAAGTGGCTCCGCACGCAGCGGTAATTTCGGCGCCCAGGCGAGCTTGGCGCCCCAAACTGAATTTTTGGCCCAAAGCCTTCAGGCTTGTTTTTTTAACGCTCTTAGACCTATTAGAATTATTATTTAATGTGGCCACGTTTGATTTAAACCGTTGATTTCTCTGACTGCCACTTTTGTTTTTCTCCTTCCTATCTTTTGCTTTTATCCTTGTTTCCCTTTCCTCTGTCTCCCTGCTCAGGTTCCCAACCCCCTGCCATTTTAGTTTAAACCCTCCCCCACAGCACTAGCAAACACTCCCAGCCGAAGGAGTATGAAAATAGCATTTGATAATAATGATAAATGATATTGGGCTTGAAATTCTCTGTGGGTGCTATTGGTCTCCCGTAATAATTCTGGGGGGAGAATGGTGGACTCCCCAAAAAACACTGAGGAGACCCAGCATAACCTGGGTCTCCACTGTTTTTTTGGAGTTACATAGGAGCAGTAATAAGCCATTCAGCCCCTCGAGTCTGTTCAGCCATTTAATTAGATCATGGCTGATCTGCACCTTAACTCCATCTACCTGCCTTGGTTCCAAATCGCTTAATAGTCTTGCCTAACAAAAATCTATCAATCTCAATTTTGACCTTTTCAGTTGACCGAGCCTCAACAGTTTTTTGGGGGAGATTTTCAGATTTCCACTATCCTTTGTGTGAAGTGCTCCCTGACATCACCTGAACAGCCTCGCTCTAATTTTAAAGTAAAGGCCCTTTGTTCTGGGCTCTCCCATCAGAGGAAAGTTTCCCTCTATCTACCTTATCAGTACTTTTAATCATCTTCAACACCACTGATCTACTGCCAGAGTGGGAGGATCTGCACACGATTTCAGGGCCCTTTATCTTCTTCAAATAGATAAAACAATGTATAAAGTATGATGGTTCTGAGGAAGTAAATTTCAGTGACCACCTATACTGTTGATGAGGTACTTAGGATTGTTGCAAGATCAAATATTTTGTGTTGCTGATCTAAGATAAGATGGCACATTGCCACCCTGTTCTTCCCTTTGAGATACCTTGCCTGGCAGTATGTGAGTGAAATTACTGCATATCTGCATCTGGGTATTTGCCTGCAAATCTTCTCCCTAGTAGCATATGCCCCTTTGAACTTGCCTCTCTCGTTCCTCTTCCAACCTAGTTGCACCACATGCTCTCCCTAGTACCATGGAACCATAGAAGAGCACAGGAAGTGGCCAGTTGGCCCATTGTCTCTGTGCTGGCTCTGTGCGAGAGCAATCCAAAACAAATCCCACTGCCCTGTGCTCTCCCCATAGTCTATTAACTACCCCTGCTTCAAATATTTATCCAATTTCCCTTATAAAATGTATTGGTCTCTGCCTGAACCACTCCAAGGCAAAGCATCCCATGCTTCAACAGCCTTCTGTGCCAGCTGTGGCTCAGTGGGTAGCACACTCACCTCTGAGTCAAAAGGTTGTGGGTTCAAGTCCCACGCCAGGGACTTGAGCACATAAAGCTAGGTTGACACTCCAGTGCAGTGCTGAGGGAGCGCTGCACTGTTGGAGATGCCATCTTTTGGATGAGATGTTAAACCAAGGCCCCGTCTGCTCTTTCAGGTGGATGTAAAAGATTTCATGGCACTATTTCAAAGAAGAGTAGGGGGAGTTATCCCTGGTGTCCTGGCCAATATTTATCCCTCAACCAACATAACAAAAAACAGATTATCTGGTCATTATCACATTGCTGTTTGTGGGAGCTTGCTGTGTGCAAATTGGCTGCCACATTTCCCACAACACAACAGCGACTTCACTCCAAAAGAACTTCATTGACTGTAAAGCGCTTTGAGACATCCGGTAGTCATGAAAGGCGCTATACAAATGTAAGTCTTTCTTTCTATGTAAATAAATTTCTCCTAGCCTCTTTCCCCAGTCCCTTAGTGACAATTCTGAATTGATGACTCCCCACCACTCTATCAAAACTCTTCATAATTTTAAAACCCTCTATTAAATCTCCTCTTAGCCTTCTCTGCTCCAGTGGAAATAGTCCCAGTATCTCAAGTCTTTCTTCATAACCATAGATTCCCATCCTTGGCATCATCCTGGTGAGTCTACACTGTACACTATGGCTTTATTGTCCTTTCTATACTGGGGCTCCAAAATTGCACACATTGCTCCAAGTGTGACCTAACCAATGTTTTATACAAATTTCTTTGTTACTCTATTTGATCCTATTTATAAAAGCCCAAATACTGTTGGTCTTTTCTTTAGCTTTATCTACCTGCACTCTTCTAATTCTGTCTCCTTGAGCATCCCTGATTATAATCACTCAACCATTGGTGGCCGTGCCTTCGGTTGCCTAGGCCCTAAGCTCTGGAATTCCCAGCCTAAACCTTTCCGCCTCTCTACCTCTCTTTCCTCCTTTAAGATGCTCTTTAATACCTACCTCTTTGACCAAGCTTTTGGTCATCTGCCCTAATTTCTCCTTATGTGGCTCAGTGTCAAATTTTTTGTCTTATAATACTCCGGTGAAGCACCTTGGGACGTTTTACTATGTTAAAGGTGTTATATAAATCCAAGTTGTTGTTGTTGCAGACAGACTTTCAGGTAATTGTGTATTTGAACCCCTAAGTCTCTCTATTCATCCACACTCTTCACTGTCTTTCCATTGCGTGTATACTCCCATTCCTTGGTTTCCTCCCAAATTGTATTACCTCAGACTTATTCACATTAAATTGTATCTGCCACCTGTCTGCCCAGTTTGCTTATCTGTCTATTTCCTCCTGAGGTCTTTCACAGTCCTCCTCACTGATTACCAATCCTCCTACTTTTGTGTCATCAGCAAATTTCTTAATCTGAAAATGTCAGAGAGGATTGTTGCAACGCACAGGGTTCCCAGGTTTGCAGATTCTGAAATGGAAGTGTTGCTGCGGCAGCTTAGAGACAAGGGGAGTTGGGGGGGAGGGAGCACTGTTTGTGACAAAGAGAGACAGAGGGCCTTGAGGAGACAAGCTCAGGGCTAATGAAGAAAGATGGCAAAGGCAGTCAATGCGAGCTCAGTGACCCAATGCTCTGCAATGCAAGATGAAGTTTGATGAGTTTTCCAAGTCATGCAAGGTAAGAGTCAACCATATCTTCAAAAATGCACTGTACTAAAAATGTATTCCACTTGCAATGACCTCCCATTCATACTATTTTGTGAGTGGTGCAACTGCTTCCCATCAACACCCAAGAGGTAGCAGTACCCATCACTAGTCTTTGACTAAGTGTTCCTTCACTCATATTTGTAAGTGCTAATCCAGACCCTGTAAATACAGTTTGTTAGTCATGGCAGATGCACCATGGCCTACAGATAGGGTTGCTGGCATCTTTGTGGACAAAGCCAATCGGACTAAACTGGTTATTGATCACCCAGGCATGCCTGCTTTCATATAGTGCCAGGAAGCATCCAACATCACTGATAGTCAGGCATTCATACGTTGTACAAATACAAAAAGAAAATACTGCGAATGCAGGAAATCTGAAATAAAAGCAGAAAATGCTGGAGAAACTCAGCAGGTCAGGCAGCAACTGTGAAGAGAGAAACAGAGTTAACGTTTCAGGTCGATGACCTTTCTGACGGTCACTTGGATGAGATATCAACAGGCTGTATGTAGAATCAAACACCAGCGTGAAAGTAAAATTAAAACACTTGCACTTAGAATGCTCGTCAGACCCTCAGGGGCTTCACAACCAGTGGATTACTTTTGAAGTCCAGTCATTGTTGTTTTGTCGATAAATGCCACATTGCATTTTGTGCAGAGCAAGGTCCCACTAATAACAAATGAGTGAATGACCGGATAATATATTCTTGGCGGTGTTGGCCAAGAGAGTAATATTGGACAGGAATTGGACCTTCTTTAATTAGTGCCTCAAGCAAGCAGATATGGGCTTTGGTTTAATGCCTCATCCAAAAAATGGCACCTCCAAAAGCACAGCACTGCCTCAGTACTGCACTGGAGGGTCAGTCTAGATCTATGGGGCTTGAACCCACCAACCTCTGCCTCGAAGAGTGCTACCAACTGAGCCAAGTTGACACTGAGTGAGCACCTTCAGGAGAGCAAAGCAAGACAATTGGGGGAAAAGACGCAGTGATATGCCCAGATAGAGTGCACTCCTCTTGAAATTTTGGAACGTAGACTGTTAACAATCCAGCTGTAGTATTTTTTAATATAAAATAGCCAGGTTCATTAGCGAGCAAACATGCAATAGAATGAAAATCATATCCTGGGACAAGTGAACCCACAGCAACAGGTGTGAGAAATTGGATCTACATATCTGAACCAATCGGAAACGTAGGAAACAGTGAGGCGGATAGTAACAAACTTCAGGAAGACGTAGTCTGACTGGTGAAATGGGCAGACACGTGGCAGATGAAATTTAACACAGAGAAGTGTGAAGTGATATATTTTGGTAGGGAGAATGAGGAGAGGCAACATGAACTAAATGGTACAATTTTAAAGGGGGTGCAGGAACCGAGAGACCTGAGAGTGTATGTACACAAATCTTTGAAGGTGGCAGGATAAGTTGAGAAAACTGTTAACAAAAGCATATGGGTTCCTTGGCTTTATTAATAGAGGCATAGAGTACAAAAGCAAGGAACACTGGTTAGACATCAGCTGGAGAATGGTGTTCAATTCTGGGCACCACACTTTAGGTAGGAGGTCAAGGCCTTGGAGGAGGTTACTGAGGAGATTTACTAGAATGGTACCAGGGATGAAAAACTTCAGTTGTGGAGAGACTGGAGAAACTGCGGATGTTCTCCTTAGAACTGAGAAGGCTAAGGGGAGATTTGATAGAGGTGTTCAAAATCATGAAGGGTTTTGATAGAGTAAATAAAGAGAAACTGTTTCCAGCGGCAGAAGGGTCGGTCACCAGAGGCCACAGATTTAAGGTGATTGGCAAAAGAACCAGAGGCGACATGAGGAAACATTTTTTTTTTTTTTTTTTTGCACAGCGAGTTGTTGTGATCTGCAAAGCATTGTCTGAAAGGGTGGTGGAAGTTGATTCAATTGTACTGTAACAGTGAAAAGAGAATTGGATAAATACTAAAAGGGAAAAAAATTGCAGGGCTGTGGGGAAAAGAGCAGGGGGTGGGATTAATTGGATAGCTCTACCAAAGAGCCGGCACAGGCACAACGGACCAAACGGCCTCCTTCAATGCTGCATCATTCTATGATTCCATATATTCAGAATCAAAAAGAATTCAGCTGCCTGGCTGAATCTAAGCAGGAGCAGTTCCGTTGCTAGGTTACAGGAGATACTTGATTTGGAAGCAATAAAAATAAAACAGTCTTGGATTCCTCAAAAAACAGCTTGGTGTGTGAACAACACTCTGACCAAGGTCTAGTACATCAACACATTAGCTTTCCAGGATGCTGAGAATGCACAGAGACAGTAAATTAGGCCCTTGCGGATAATTACTAGCCATTAATTAGCACATAAAACAAGGTGTTTTCCACAGGAGAGTCTGACTAGAGAATTGGGCTTGTTTTAAAAAAAAAAGTCCACTTAACTGATCTGCCCTTGAGTGACGTAGACCGGTGATATTCTGAATTCAGATTCTCAAACTGCCATGGTGCGATTTGAGCTCTCATTCTTTGGATTATTAGTCCTAGCCTCTGATTTACTAGCCCAGTAACATAATACGGGTACATTTCTGTGCCAGTTGCCATGGTTATTGGGGAACAAAAAGAGCGCTCGTGAAAAAATATAAACAAAATTTAAAATTACCCATCCGTGGGGCATTACAACTTGATATTTTCTGGGTCTAACTGAATCTTTTCATTCCAACTGGGATGTCAAATGAGGCGTGTTGTACAGGTCTAAACAATAAACCCAAAAGTCACTGCATTTTGGTAAGAAATACCCCATTTCTAAATTTACATATTTTTCTGCTGTTCAAGGTGCTGAAAAAGACACTTACACTTTTCACACCCGATGTCCACATCCAGGTTAGATGCAGGCAAACCAGCTTCAGGGAGGAATTCCCTCTACTCTAACCCAACAGTGTGCCTTTATCCAGCCCTTAGAGTAACACCATGTACTGCAGAATATTTCTGTATTCCACACCATCCGTCCTTGTGCCCTTTCTCAGCGGCCCGGAATTTGCCGACAGCGCGAAGTGACAGTGCTCACTGCTGACCTCGAAGAAAGCTTCCCACAGAGATCTCGCAATCTCTGTGGTGTGAATTTCACCTCTCCCGACGTTAGTTTTATTCTGGCGCCAAATCAAGTGAATCTCCAGCATCCAGCAACAGTGATGTCATCAAGCAGGCTAAGCAGCCAATCACATTGAAGAATTCTCACAGACAACAAACCAGGAAGTAAAATGCACTATTTTTATAAATTTTAGAGAGCGCGAAATTAAGATTGGGACATGGGATTAAGGTAGAAGCTGAAATATCATAAACAAACTTTTTTTTTTAATTGTAATATTAAAAACTATGGAATTATCATATTAATGGGAAAATTTGACATTCCACAAACATAAAATTAATTTTTCAGGGCCAGAATGGTTGGTTATTCAGCAGTCAATACGTCATTAAAAACCCAGTTACACCTCTTTCAACAAGGCTTAACTTTTTCAGGGGGTTTTAACAGAGGTATAGAATTGAAAAGTAGGGAAGTTATGCTAAACCTGTATCGAACGTTGGTTAGAACACACTTAAGAGCACTGCGTACAGTTCTGGTCGCCATATTATAAAAAGGAAATAGGGGCACTGGAGAGGGTGCAGAGAAGATTTAAAAGGATAATATCAGAAATGCAAATAGTATAAATGCATTTAAGGGGAGGCTAGACAAGCATATGAGGGAGCAGGGAATAGAGGGTTATGCTGATAAATTTAGATGAGGAAAGACGGGAGGAGGCTCATGTGGGGCATAAACGCCGGTATGGACTGGTTGGGCCAATGGCCTGTTACTGTGCCGTATATCCTATGGCCTGTTTTTGTGCCGTATATCCTATGGCCTGTTACTGTGCCGTATACCCTGTGGCCTGTTTTTGTGCCGCATATCCTATGGCCTGTTTCTGTGCCGTATATCCTATGGCCTGTTACTGTGCCGTATATCCTATGGCCTGTTACTGTGCTGTATATCCTATGGCCTGTTTCTGTGCCGTATATCCTATGGCCTGTTTCTGTGCCGTATATCCTATGGCCTGTTACTGTGCCGTATATCCTATGGCCTGTTTCTGTGCTGTATATCCTATGGCCTGTTTTTGTGCCGTATATCCTATGGCCTGTTTTTGTGCCGTATATCCTATGGCCTGTTACTGTGCCGTATATCCTATGGCCTGTTTTTGTGCCGTATATCCTATGGCCTGTTACTGTGCCGTATATCCTATGGCCTGTTTTTGTGCCGTATATCCTATGGCCTGTTTTTGTGCCGTATATCCTATGGCCTGTTACTGTGCCGTATACCCTGTGGCCTGTTTTTGTGCCGCATATCCTATGGCCTGTTTCTGTGCTGTATATCCTATGGCCTGTTTCTGTGCTGTATATCCTATGGCCTGTTTCTGTGCCGTATATCCTATGGCCTGTTACTGTGCCGTATATCCTGTGGCCTGTTTCTGTGCCGTATATCCTATGGCCTGTTACTGTGCCGTATATCCTGTGGCCTGTTTTTGTGCCGCATATCCTATGGCCTGTTTCTGTGCCGTATATCCTGTGGCCTGTTTCTGTGCCGTATATCCTATGGCCTGTTACTGTGCTGTATATCCTATGGCCTGTTTCTGTGCTGTATATCCAATGGCCTGTTACTGTGCCGCATATCCTATGGCCTGTTACTGTGCCATATATCCTATGGCCTGTTACTGTGCCAGATATCCTATGGCCTGTTACTGTGCCAGATATCCTATGGCCTGTTACTGTGCCAGATATCCTATGGCCTGTTATTGTGCCGTATATCCTATGGCCTGTTTCTGTGCTGTATATCCTATGGCCTGTTTCTGTGCCGCATATCCTATGGCCTGTTACTGTGCCATATATCCTATGGCCTGTTACTGTGCCGTATATCCTATGGCCTGTTACTGTGCCGTATATCCTATGGCCTGTTACTGTGCTGTATATCCTATGGCCTGTTATTGTGCCGTATATCCTATGGCCTGTTACTGTGCTGTATATCCTATGGCCTGTTACTGTGCCAGATATCCTATGGCCTGTTTCTGTGCTGTATATCCTATGGCCTGTTACTGTGCCAGATATCCTATGGCCTGTTATTGTGCCGTATATCCTATGGCCTGTTTCTGTGCTGTATATCCTATGGCCTGTTTCTGTGCCGCATATCCTATGGCCTGTTACTGTGCCATATATCCTATGGCCTGTTACTGTGCCGTATATCCTATGGCCCGTTACTGTGCCAGATATCCTATGGCCTGTTACTGTGCTGTATATCCTATGGCCTGTTATTGTGCCGTATATCCTATGGCCTGTTACTGTGCTGTATATCCTATGGCCTGTTACTGTGCTGTATATCCTATGGCCTGTTTCTGTGCCGTATATCCTATGGCCTGTTACTGTGCTGTATATCCTATGGCCTGTTTCTGTGCCGTATATCCTATGGCCTGTTACTGTGCTGTATATCCTATGGCCTGTTTCTGTGCCGTATATCCTATGGCCTGTTACTGTGCCAGATATCCTATGGCCTGTTACTGTGCCAGATATCCTATGGCCTGTTATTGTGCCGTATATCCTATGGCCTGTTTCTGTGCTGTATATCCTATGGCCTGTTTCTGTGCCGTATATCCTATGGCCTGTTACTGTGCCAGATATCCTATGGCCTGTTACTGTGCCAGATATCCTATGGCCTGTTTCTGTGCTGTATATCCTATGGCCTGTTACTGTGCCAGATATCCTATGGCCTGTTTCTGTGCTGTATATCCTATGGCCTGTTACTGTGCCGTATATCCTATGGCCTGTTACTGTGCCAGATATCCTATGGCCTGTTATTGTGCCAGATATCCTATGGCCTGTTTTTGTGCTGTATATCCTATAGCCTGTTTCTGTGCTGTATATCCTATGGCCTGTTACTGTGCCAGATATCCTATGGCCTGTTACTGTGCCAGATATCCTATGGCCTGTTATTGTGCCGTATATCCTATGGCCTGTTTCTGTGCTGTATATCCTATGGCCTGTTACTGTGCCAGATATCCTATGGCCTGTTTCTGTGCTGTATATCCTATGGCCTGTTACTGTGCCGTATATCCTATGGCCTGTTACTGTGCCAGATATCCTATGGCCTGTTATTGTGCCAGATATCCTATGGCCTGTTTTTGTGCTGTATATCCTATGGCCTGTTTCTGTGCTGTATATCCTATGGCCTGTTACTGTGCCAGATATCCTATGGCCTGTTACTGTGCCAGATATCCTATGGCCTGTTATTGTGCCAGATATCCTATGGCCTGTTTTTGTGCTGTATATCCTATGGCCTGTTTCTGTGCTGTATATCCTATGGCCTGTTACTGTGCCAGATATCCTATGGCCTGTTACTGTGCCAGATATCCTATGGCCTGTTATTGTGCCGTATATCCTATGGCCTGTTACTGTGCTGTATATCCTATGGCCTGTTTCTGTGCTGTATATCCTATGGCCTGTTACTGTGCCGTATATCCTATGGCCTGTTTCTGTGCCGTATATCCTATGGCCTGTTACTGTGCTGTATATCCTATGGCCTGTTTCTGTGCCGTATATCCTATGGCCTGTTTCTGTGCTGTATATCCTATGGCCTGTTTCTGTGCTGTATATCCTATGGCCTGTTTCTGTGCCGTATATCCTATGGCCTGTTTCTGTGCTGTATATCCTATGGCCTGTTACTGTGCCAGATATCCTATGGCCTGTTATTGTGCCGTATATCCTATGGCCTGTTACTGTGCTGTATATCCTATGGCCTGTTTCTGTGCCGTATATCCTATGGCCTGTTTCTGCACCAGATATCCTATGTAACAGTAATATTCCAGCATAATGGGGGAAGTTTTTGTCAGCAACTACATTTCAGCGTGATTTGAATTTATTGTGGACTCCGGGGAGTTCCACAGTGCACCCTGAGGAGGAACAGGGAATGACTAACAGCAACTTCTGGATTTCCACATTTATCTGCACATGCGCTGACTCCAGACGTTGCTGTCACTTTCAGAGGAGTAATGACGGCGAACGCTGACAATTACCACCGCAAATGCCAGGCCAATGTAATGTCCTACTGAAGTCAGTTTTGCGCTGTGCCTCTGTTGAGGCCATCTGAACTCGATTTACTGAGCGTCCCTGTAACAGATAGAGAGAGGACACTTTCATCCCTTGGGTGTTGGCTGGATACATCCCTAGGAGCCGGAAGAGAACCACGTGTCCTTCATGACATTAGGTAGTGCCTTTCCCAAGGCCACTTGTGCTTAACGTCATATTGAACCTCCTCCTCCACCAATAGCATTTTGTTCCACTCTTCGGATAGCGCCGCTGACAGCACTGTGCCAAGTGAAAGAATTAAACAAGCCACCTTGTAAACAGAAGTCAGGAATCAATACAACATCCATTAGAATTTATTGATGTGAGCTCTTGTCTCTGTGAGAGGACAGCATGCAAAACAAGGGACATGTGCAGCAGAAAGAAGGCTTCCTGCATGCTATTGTACAGTAAATCTATTATATACAGACAACAAAAAAGATCCACTGGGCTATAGAACTGAGTGGAGATGCAACAAGGAAAGTCAATAAATATCATAATAGCACAGCAAAATACCAAGTGGCACTGAAAAGAGACACCTCTGTGCACCTGAAAATGCATTACTTAGCAGATACCACTTTTCACTATAAATGTTATTACAGCCTTTTATTATCTACAGAGGCAGAAAGTATGAGTGACATTCTGCAGGGCGGGGGTGATGTGATTTCTTTATAGAAAAGAGATGAGCTTTTCACACTTGAGGTGATAAACTGAGTCCGCAATCATGGCACAGTCTTGTGCTCTTCCTTCAGGTGCAAGATCCCTACTTGACCGGCAGGGCGAGGGTTAAATTACAGCCACTTTGCACTAGAAATTCAATAACTGCAGTGGCTCTGGAGGGCAAAATGCAATTCCCTGCTTCAAACAAAAGTTCAATTGGATCAATTGTAATTCTCCTACAATACTGTCTCTTTAACTTGTCTAACATACGACAGAACCTGCCCAAGTATAAGTGCCTGGAATTATACAAAAAATGGAAGACAAACACACATTCTTAAAAAAATAATAAAAACAGGTGGTCAAGCTATGTGTATTCGGTTTAAAGTGCACTATAAATACTAATCTTTAAAGATACAATCAAAGAATTCAGATGGTACCTTCTATATATTTGTTATATTCTTGTAAAGGAAACATCATATACAGGTAACAAGGTTGTTTGGCATTTACAGTAAGCTTAAAATGGAGCCACATAATCATTTCAAAACAAAAAATGTTCTAAAATATTTTCCTTCCAACACTGTACAGACTACAGCTTTGCGGCTCAGTAGCAGCTATAGACTTGGGGTGGGGTGTGCAAGGCGATTGGGCAACTAGCACATGGTGTCTTAAATGCTAATCTATCACTATTGCTAAGTTATTGGCACGCAGGAGAGAGAGAGGTCACGACAGAGTCACCTTAGCGTGGACGTCAGTCACAAATGTATCTGCTCACAGGAAGCACTGAAATGCACTGCACCACATAATCTAGTGAGGATGACGACTAAGGGGGGGTTAAGACAATGAGAAAGTTAAAAGAACTATTTGCTGATAAGCAATAAAGAAAAACAACCAAGCATTCAGCCCAATAGCTCTCTAAAGAGTATTCATTTTGTTGGTCTCCAGTAAGCTATACTGTACAAAACATTGTTTCTTTTTTAAAAAACACACATCCACAGAAACCTTCACTTCACTGGACTCCGCTTTCTTTGAGAGTGTTCGGTTTTAAATAATTTAAACAATTTAAAAAAATGAGGGGAAAAAAAGACCGCCAAGGCCAGCAGCCATCTTGCTCCCTATTCCACACGCACGTGTACACAGAAATGCAGCCAATGACAATTCTCAGTTCGTGAAATGACATATATCCATTCACAAGCTGGCACTCATTGAAAGGGCATCTTGTGTAAACCTTCGATGGTTTTCAAAATAGCAGGTCAACAAATGGGAGTCTGTCTCTTTAAGGCAATATAAAAAAAAAGTCAATCTACAAAACAGCTGCATCGACAACCAAAAAAATATATAAAAGCTACAGGAGTGTCTGCAAATGAAGGACTACCATATCAGTCATGTTCACACAATTTCTGTTACCAAAAGTTGACATCTAAATAATATTTTTACACAAAAATATACAAGTCACAGATTGCGTCACTTGGTTATGTTTTGGTGGCCAGGGGCTGGGAGATGTTTTCCTGCTGTGGAGTTAAGTCTTCTGCTTGTTGTTGGCTGTATCAGGCCTGTAGTCTTTTCTTTCAGAGACATTACGTTTGATTTTCGCACTTACAGGATACATCTCTTGGTTCAGCGATGGGCTGGAGTGCGACTTTTTCATCCCGTTGCCGTCGTTCTCCATACTGCTGAGTGTCTCCTGCCCGCCTTCCATCAGGAGATTAACGTAAGTCTCGTATCGGGTTTTCTGCAACGAAAGTCAGTATGGTAACAGCTCAGTGCAAGAATAGAACACTGCACATTCAACAGAGTAGGCTGCATCCAGGAGGCCAACGATCAATCATTACAAGACAGGTTTGACCTTCCGTATTCCAGCAGGGGACACAGGTGTTTTTATCCCCCTTTCCCCCCCTTTAAGAATCAGATATAAACCGACCACCATTCTCTTTTCTCTCCCCTCCATCTGTCCGCACTAGACTACCAGAGAGTACAAACACCCGCCACTAAATAGATCTTTTCACACATCTAGGCTCACCACTGAAGACATGATCAATTAGAAGAAATGTTAAAAGTTACACTCATCATCACTCTGGGTACCGCAACTGCCAATTTTTGGTGGGACATAGAAAATGGGTATTTTATCCCTTCGAGTACAAGATAATTTTAAGTTGTGTAAGGCCAGATCTAGGTTAGATGTCAGGAGGTGGTTCGTTTCCCAGAGAATGGCGGACCTCTGGAACAGGCTGCCGGCCCGTGCGGTGGATGCCTGTTCTCTGATTTCCTTCAAACTTGTGAGCGAAACCTGTTTCCAGCTGGGGCGGAGATCACCTCTTACAAAAGGTAGGTACTGCAGGGAATTATCAGGGCCAGAGTGATGTGCTGGACTAGTTTCGATTGCTGAAGGGGGCCAGAGAGGAACCTTGCTGTGCACAATTTGACGGCCGCGTTTCCTACATTACAACAGTGACTGCACTTCAAGAGTACCTCATTGGCTGTAAAGCGCTATATAAAAGCAAGGTATTTCTTTCTTTAAATCGAAGCTCTGCTGAACTCCTCGGCACTAGGAACACAGCTGCCATTATAACAGCAAGCTCCTTTGCCGTTGGCACTGCTCATTCCCTAATCGTGCAATGGCACGTGTGATGCCATTGAGTTCAGGCACAAAGCGCTTTGGGGCAACCCATGCCAGAGACTTGAAACTTCCTTAAATTGTCAATGAGCTGCGCTGACCCAGTCAGCAACTGCACCACCCTTTGCGGAACTAAACTATCCAAACCGTGAAGGGCCCAGGTTAGAGCCCCGGGTTCGCTGATCTCAGCCAGGACAGCAGGACGGTTGGCCTCAGCACCCCTCTGCTGGGTAAGGAAGAATCAGCCAGGGGTTCCCTGCTGCTGGAAAGTGTATGTGTGAGCACGGGGTGAGGTCAGGATCAGGCTCTCTTGTGATAACCGCCATGGTTCAATAAGCTGCCAACACTGGCCCTCAAGGCTCACACATGAAGAATGCCCACTTGGGGCTTGGTAGCGGAGGAGGTGAGAAGACGGAACTTGCCTAACTGTGTCCCAGCAACTGCAAATGGCTTCAGATGAGCAGGGCAGAAAAGCAACCAGCACATAATGATTGGCGAAGCTAGGACAGCAACTCCAAAGTATTTCACAGAATCACAGAAACCCCACAGTGCAGATAAGGGCCATTGCGGCCCATCGAGCCTGCACCGACACATATCCCACCCGATCCCCCTAACCCCTACACCAACACATATCCCACCCTATCCCCCTAACACTAAGGGTCAATTTATCATAGCCAATCAACCTAACTCGCACATCTTTGGACTGTGGGAGGAAACCGGAGCGCCTGGAGGAAACCCACGCAAACACAGGGAGAATGTGCAAACTCCACACAGACAGTCGCCCGAGGCCGGATTCGAACCCGGGTCCCTGGCGCTGTGAGGCAACAGTGCTAACCACTATGCCACCGTGTTCCATACTTGGGATAGAACAAGGGTTTACAACACAGCAGAATAGTCCCAACCATGGCAGGAAGTGTCACATCAGATCAGAAAGTCAGTGTAACTGTACATTAAGAACTGCAGCGTGTGTTTGGATTGGGCATGTATCTGTAAATGACACTTACAAATCCAATAGGGGCCACCAGGGAATAATTATTTTTAAAAATAAAATGATTGTGATGTTACTGCCACGCTAATAAAGCATTACATTTCCTACCCAAAGGAGTTCAAATCTTCAAACAGAGTCTCCCCTCATCACCATTACACTTAGCCTTTCTCATCAGCAAGACTCAGTATGAGGAAAAATGGGAGGTATTACCAGACCGCTGTAAGTAAATGCATTAATCCAGCCATCATCCATCTCTTTAAACCCACAACCAATGTATACATTGCAGAGTGGCCTCGACTGCAAAGAATACAAATGGAGTCACTACTTTTAAGGACCTCATGCTCATCAGTCAATAACTTAATTACTGTTGGCCTGAATTAAGGAGCTTTTTTTTAAATATTCATTCATGGGATGTGGGCGTCACTGGCAAGCCTAGCATTTATTGCCCATCCCTAGTTGCCCTTGAGAAGGTGGTGGTGAGCCGCCTTCTTGAACCGCTGCAGTCCGTGTGGTGAAGGTACTCCCACAGTGCTATTAGGGAGGGAGTTCCAGGATTTTGACCCAGCGACGATGTAGGAACGGCGATATACTTCCAAATCAGGATTGTGTGTAACTTGGAGAGGAACCTGGAGGTGGTGGTGTTCCCATATGCCTGCTGCCCTTGTCCTTCTAGGTGGTAGAGGTTGTGGGTTTTGGAGGTGCTGCCGAAGAAGCCATGGCACGTTACTGCAGTGGATCTTGTAGATGGTACACACTGCAGCCACGGTATGTCGGTGGTGGAGGGAGTGAATGTTTAAGGTGGTGGATGGGGCGCTAATCAAGCGGGCTGCTTTGTCTTGGATGGTGTTGAGCTTCTTGAGTGTTGTTGGAGCTGCACTTATCCAGGCAACTGGAGAGTGTTCCATCACACTCCTTATTTGTGCCTTGTAGATGGTGGAAAGGCTTTGGGGAGTCAGGAGGTGAGACACTCGCCACAGAATACCTAGCCTCTGACCTGCTCTTGTTGCCACAGTATGTGTGTGGCTGGTCCAGTTAAGTTTCTGGTCAATGGTGACCCCCAGGATGTTGATGGTGGGGGATTCGGCGATGGTAATGCCAGTGAATGTCAAGGGGCGGTGATTAGACTCTCACTTGTTTGGAGATAGTCATTGCCTGGCACTTGTGTGGCGCGAATGTTTTCTGCCACTTATCAGCCTAAGCCTGAATGTCATAGCCATAGAGTTATACAGCACAGAAAGAGGCCCTTCGTCCCATCGTGTCCACGCCGGCCATCAAGCCCTGTCTATTCTAATCCCATTTTCCAGCACTTGGTCCGTAGCCTTGTATGCTATGGCGTTTCAAGTGCTCATCTAAATGCTTCTTGAATGTTGTCAGGGTTCCTGCCTCTACCAGCCTTTCAGGCCAGGTCTTGCTGCATGCGGGCATGGACTGCTTCATTATCTGAGGAGTTGCAAATGGAACTGAACACTGTGCAATCCTCAGCGAACATCCCCACTTCTGACCTTATGACGGAGGGAAGGTCATGGATGAAGCAGCTGGAGATGGTTGGGCCTAGGATGCTGCCCCGGGGAACTCCTGCAGTCCTGGCATTGTGAATGATTGACTTCCTAACCACCACAACCATCTTTCTTTGTGCTAGGTATGACTCCAGCCAGTGGAGAGTTTTCCCCCCGATTCCCATTGACTTCAGTTTTACTAGGGCTCCTTGATGCCACACTCGGTCAAATGCTGCCTTGATGTCAAGGACAGTCACTCTCACCTCACTTCTGGAATTTAGCTCTTTTGTCCATGTTTGGACCAAGGCTGTAATGAGGTCTGGAGCTGAGTGGTCCTGGCGGAACCCAAACTGGGCATCAGTGAGCAGGTTATTGGTGAGTAAGTGCTGCTGGATAGCACTGTTGACAACACCTTCCATCACTTTACTGATGATTGAGTGTAGATTGAAGGGGTGGTACTTAGCCGGATTGGATTTGTCCTGCTTTTTGTGGACAGGACATACCTGGGCAGTTTTCCACATTGTCGGATCGGTGCCAGTGTTATAGCTGTACTGTAACTGCTTGGCTAGAGGTGCAGCTATTTCTGGAGCACAAGCCTTCAGCACGACAGCTGGGATGTTGTCGGGGCCCACAGCCTTTGCTGTATCCAGTGTGCTCAGCCGTTTCTTGATATCACGTGGAGTGAATCGAATTGGCTGAAGACTGGCTTTTGTGATGGTGGGGACCTCAGGAGGCCGCCGATATGGATCATCCACTCGGCCCCTCTGACTGAAGATGGTTGCAAACGCTTCAGCTTTGTCTTCTGCACTCACGTGCTGCTAAATGAATGTCAATAATTACGATTGCTGCTGTTTGTACTTCAGGCTCTGATTAAATAATCGAATAAACCCCCATGGGAGCCCTGACTGGACAGTCATTAGATTTTGATATAGACAGATGCACTGTAGTATGCTTTGTTCCTTGGGGATCACATTCGGCTGATGGTTGATGAGGTGGTAGTGTGCCAAGTTGCAATGAAGACCGTGTCTTGTGTATTCTCCTTCCGAGGTCAATGCTCCATTGAGGTGAAAGCCACAGAGTGGGTAAAGAGAGAAAATAAATTAAGCTTTTTTCTTTCTGACAAGGAGAGAAAATTGAAAAGATACTGTAGCTTCAGTCTTAAGATGAAGGCGGATGAAAACCTCACTTCAATATTCAGCATATCAACTAACATTCCGAGCTGTGACAACAAATAAGCAGCATTGTAGTATTTTGATGTTTCCTTCACTCTCGTGTCTAAGCTAGTCTCGGTGTGCAATACTTGGTACGTTTTAAATGTCCCGAGTAATTCGTTTATCTAAAAAATGAAAAGGAAAGTACAGTGCCGTTCACGATTCTTACTGAATGTTCATATAGTCCTATTCCACTCGTTCATCAATTATGCAGGAAAACAGCCAAAGCATAATCGCCCTTTTTATTGCATTCTTGATTAATTTGCAATAAGAGTCCTTGCAGAATGCGGAGTCACTTGTAAATGATCTCAAAGTCCTGTGTAGTCTGCGAGATCCACAGGTGGAACTTGACAGTCTTGTTGGCCGCCTCATAGGAAGCAGATCGCTCTCTTCATTTCCACTGAAATTTCAGGAAAAATACACTCTTACCCAATACAAACAAGCTCCTTTCACCATGGCCTCTGAGTGCCACCTCGGCGATTCAGGAGTTTAAAACTCGATGAATGAATGGGAGTGTGATTGCTGAGTTGCTTTGAAATTATATAGAATGTACAGCGCAGAAACAGACCATTCCGTCCAACTGGTCGATGCCGATGTTTATGCTGCACACCCGCCTCCTCCCAACCTTCTTCACCTAACCCTATCAGCATAACCTTCTATTCCTTTTCCCCTCGTGTTTATCTCACTTCCCCTTAAATGCATCTATGCTACTCGCCTCAGCTACTCCCTGTGGTAGCGAGTTCCACATTCCAACCACTCTCTGACTAAAGAAGTTTCTCCTGAATTCCTTATTGGATTTATCAGTGACTGTCTTATATTTATGGCCCCTAGTTTTGTTCTCCCCCACAAGTGGAAGTACCTTCTCTACGTCTACCCTATCAAACCCCTTTCATAATCTTAAAGACCTCAATCAGATCACCCCCAGCCTTCTCTTTGCTAGAGAAATGAGCCCCAGCCTGTTCAATCTTTCCCCGATAGATATAACCTCTCAGTTCTGACATCATCCTTGTAAATCTAAATGTTAATTAGATTTGTGGTGCATCAGCTGTATCCCGAATTCCACATTTTGTATAAAGCACAACTTGCAGACATGCACCTAGTTTATAACTCACCACCCCCCCCCCCTTTAAAATAAATGAGTTGCTTCTTGTCTATTTTAAGAGTTGCGTAGTGTCCTAGACTGTACGGAGGGGACACGGTTGGCGGTTGCCACTGTGGTCTGTTTGTGATTATGTCTTGCGTTCTATATGTAGGGGAAGGCGCCCTGAAATGGAGCTGTATGGGAGCCCAGTGGACATGAGTGAGCAATCAAGCAAGTTGTGCTGAGGGTCAGGAGAGAGACAAAAAGGAAAAGGAAAAGAAAACAGCCTCAAGGCAAAAGGTAGTACACAGATTGCCAGCAGATGCCTGTAGTTCCACCAATGCCACACAGGAACTGCAGCCTCTCGGGTGTGGCATACATTGCATCTGAACCCTACAGCAAGACACATTAGTCTCGCTTTCCGACAATACCGTTCAGTGTAACTGCTCTCCCCTGACAATCTCCCCATCCCAGGAATCAGTCTGGTGAACCTTCGTTGCACTCCCTCTAAGGCAAGTATATCCTTCCTTAGGTAAGGAGACCAAAACTGTACACAATAATCCAGGTGTGGTCTCACCAGGGCCCTATATAATTGCAGTAAGATGTCTTTACTCTTATACTCCAACCCTCTGCAATAAAGGCCAACATACCATTTGCTTTCATAATTGCTTGCTGTACCTGCATGTTAACTTGCAGGGGTGGGGGGTGGGTGGTAAGGAAGAGGGTCAGGAGGAGGGAAAAGTATGGTTGAGGGGGTTTAAAGAGATAGGAGGGACCAGCCAGATTGACTGACAAGACAGAGATACTGAGGGAGGCAGTTCCAGACCAGTGATGGTGACTGAAAGAATGGCTGCCCATGGTGGCGTGGAGAACAAGAAGGGCCCAGAGGGTATGCACAAGGAAACTGGGAATGTTTAGACTGGAAATACCTTCTCAAAGTTTTAAAGAATTTAAGGGGTAAATAGAACCTTAATAATCACGCACCCTGTAACGAGGTGGCAATGGAGTCAAGCTCAGGACATAGGTTAGACTGAAAGATTTCACACTGAGCGTGGGCGACAGTAGAGACGGATAATTGAAAAAGGGAGCTGGATAGTTGTTTCGGTTGAAGTGGTGACACTGTGTAGAGGAGGTGGAGGGCGGTATTTTTCCCAACTCTCGGATCAGTCAGATTGACTGCAGCGTCCTTCCCAGTCCCGCTCCGTCTGACGTTCCCGGGTAAATAGTGTCGCTGAATGAACCGAGGACAGTTACTTTGTAGCAGCCCAATGGCAAGGAACTGCCTTTTCCAATTTTTTAATCTGGGGCGTTGAATGAAATGAAACTTCACGTAAACTAACAATTAAACGAAAAATGGCAAATGGCGAATGCTCATTTATTTTTATTTTTTTTATTTCTTGCCCTCGCGTCTGACTTGAATTGCCAGAATTGGGAATAAATTCACCCTGTCCGGAATTACTCAAACACAGCTCTACGGAAAGTGTTAAGTCTGTGTGTTATAGTGAGAATTACTACACAGACCACAAGAGTAAATTTTAACAGGTCTTTACTAGTCGAAGGTCAGGGCGGAACTGCCCAATAAATCATTACACAGCACTTATATACCGGTGTGGTCACCACCGGTATTACAGTATACAGCAGCCAAGATAAAGTAGTGCAACTCTTAAAATAGTTCTCTTAAAGGTGGAACGGTTACATACACCACAATTCTCCCTTTTTAGCTTAACAGTATATATTCCCCATTAACATAACATAACATATATACACAACTTCATGGAAAACAGTTCACAGATTCAGTCTCTCTGGAGGCTTCCTGACTCGGTCCGGATAACGCCTCGGTGATGTAGTAGGTTCTTTTGGCAAGGTCGATTCGGCTTGAATGCCAGTGTCGGGTTCATCTGATTCCAGTATCACCGGATCGGAGGTAGATACAATGGGTATCTCTGCTTCATCATTAGGCGTATAGAGTTGTGGAGTAGGTTGTCCCTTTTCGGATGACTATGATCTGGTCAACATGGCGCCTTATTATGCTTTCACCAATGTCCACGGTATACATCAGCGGTCCTAGTCGTGTGCAAATAGTTCCAGGCTGCCATTTCTCGGTACGGTAGTCCCGGGCCAAAACTTGTTGACCTATCTGGAAGGTTCTAGTTGGCCTTTCATTCATGCCTTGAAATTGCCGGTTCTCTACGTCCCTTCTGATGTTTGGCTTGATCAAATCCAGCCGGCATCTTAATCTTCTATTGAAAAACATCATGGCGGGAGTTTGGTTTGTAACCACGTGTTGCATTCCTGTACGCCAACAAGAAGTTATCTACCTTATGTTGTAGATTTATGTCTTCATTACCCATGGCCTTTATGGCCTTCTTGAAGGTCTGGACAAACCTTTCAGCTAATCCATTGGTGGCGGGATGGTATGGGGCGGACGTGTAGTGCTTAACCCCATTGTTTTTTTTAAGAACTTCCTGAATTCTTCGGACACAAATTGCGGTCCATTATCAGAACAGATCTGTTCCGGCAGCCCATTCCTGGCAAATATGGTCCTTAATACTGTGATGGTTTTTTCCGTGGTGGTGGAGGACATCTTTATTACCTCCGGCCACTTGGAGTGTGCATCCACCGCGATTAAGAACATTGAGTCCATAAATGGACCAGCAAAGTCGATATGTACCCTTTGCCATGGAGATGAGGGCCACTCCCATGGAGGTAGAGGGGCTTGTGGTGGGGCGTTTTGGACCTTCTGGCATCCTAGACAGCTCTTGGTCATTTCTTCGATGTCTCCATCGATACCTGGCCACCACACAAACGCTCTGGCTAGGTTCTTCATTTTCACTCCCCCCAGATGTCCCTCGTGAAGCTCCTTTAGCACTTTATGCTGGAGTTTGGGTGGAATCACCACTCTGGATCCACACATCAAAGTTCCTCGGCACACTGACAGCTGCTCTCTTCTTTGCGAGAATGCTGGCAACAGTGGTTCGCCATGTGCTGGCCATCCCTTCACCGTTAAATCGTAGACTCGTGAGAGAGTCGGGTCATTTCTCGTTTCCTTTTCGATGGTAGAATTTGTTACTGGCAGACATTCCACTATGGTTGAGTGGAACATTTCCACTGGGTCCACTGTAGGCGCCTCTTCTACCGTTGGCAACGGTAGGCGCGATAACCCGTCAGCATTCCCATGCTGTTTTGATCCTTTGTATTCTATGTCATATTGGTGTGCCCCTAGGAAAAGGGACCTCTGTAGCCTTTGCGCTGTCATAATGGAAACGCCCTTTTTAGGGTTGAATATGGATACCAACGGCTGGTGGTCTGTCAGCAGTGTAAACTTCTGGCCCTGCAGGTAATGATTAAACTTCTTTACTCCCCACACCAGGCTGAGAGCCTCCCTGTCTATCTGAGCATAGTTGCGCTCAGTGGAGGTCAATGATCTGGATGCAAATGCGACTGGCCTTTCCAAGCCATTTGGCAACTTGTGTGAGAGTACTGCTCCAATACCATAAGGAGAAGCATCACAAGCTAAACGAATAGGTAGCGTTGGGTTGAAATGAGCCAACACTTCCTCTGAGGTGATCAATGCCTTGCTTTTGCGAAAGGCCTTCTTACAGTCCTCGCTCCACTTCCATGGTACTTCTTTCTGCAAAAGAGCATTCAGCGGGTGCAGCACCGTGGATAGATTTGGCAGAAACTTATGGTAATAGTTAATCAACCCTCGGAACGACCTCAACTGGGATACATTTTCCGGAGCGGGAGCCTTCACAACAGCTTCGATCTTGTCAGGTGACTTGTGCAGCCCCTCCTGGTCAATGACATGACCACAGTACGAGATCCGTTTCTGAAAGAACTCACATTTCTGGTGATTAACTCGAAGTCCATATTCCTTCAATCTGGTGAGCACCAGTTTCAAATTTGCAAGGTGTTCCTCATCGTCGTCTCCTGTAATCAGGATATCGTCCAAGTAACATTGAGTGTTTGGAATTCCCTGTAATACCTGCTCCATGGCCCTCTGCCAAATTGCTGGAGCCGAAGCCACTCCAAAAACCAGTCTATTATATCGATACAAGCCTCTGTGCGTGTTGATTGTGAGATACTGGCGCGACTCTTCCTCAACTTCCATCTGTAAGTACGCTTGCGCCAGGTCTATCTTGGTGAAGCGTTTCCTGCCAGACAATGAAACAAAGATATCCTCAATCCGCGGAAGCGGATATTGCACCGTGTGAAGCACCGGATTAACTGTGATCTTGAAGTCTCCACAGATGCGGACCTTCCCCGGTTCCCCTGGCTTGTTACTCGATGAACGCTTCATGACGGGAACAATGGGCGTGGCCCACTCACTCCAGTCCACCTTAGACAGTACTCCTGAACGTTCTAGCCCTTCCAGCTCAGCTTCCACAGCAGGTCGTATCGCATAAGGTACCGGTCTGGCTTTGAAAAATTTTGGGTTTGCATGTTCTGCAATCTTGATTTTTGCCTTAATTCCTCTTAGTGTTCCCAGTCCCTGTTGGAACACCTCTTTAGCCTCATCCAATATTCTGGACAATCGTTCAGGTTTGACATTTCTTTTTCCGGAATCTACCGTCATTGCTTTTAGGGAGTGCCAGTCCATATTTATTTTCCTGATCCACTCCTGTCCCAGAAGTGGTGGACCTCCCTCAGGTAGTACATATAAGTCCATTCCTTGGTGTTCTTTGCCCTTGTGTATCACCTTGACTTTTATCTTTCCGATGGGGTATACACTTTGCCCCGTGTATGTCTGCAATACTATCTCCGTATCCCGTAGGGGAATATGTGTGAATAACCTTTTGTAATCTTGCTTATTCATGACCGTCAACGCCGATCCGGTGTCCAATTCCATCTTCACTTGGACTCCTGCTATCTGCAGTGTGACCCAGATAGTTTGTAGGTCAGCTTCCTTACTCACATTGTGAATTCTCAGACTACCCAGTTCCTTGCTGTTGGAGTCTGAATCCGAATTCTGTTCATCCGAACTCTTCTCAGCCACCTTATGTACCTTTCTGCACTTTTCCTGCGGTGACTTTTTGTTGCTGGTCTTCTTTCCTGACCGGCATACTTTAGCTATGTGACCAAGCTTGCCACATTTTCTACATTCCTGGTTTTTAAACCAGCATTGGTTCTGATCGTGTGTTGTCTTTCCACAACGATAACATTTCGTTGTACCCAAAGCCATTTGATCTACGCTGAGTACCGCTGCCTTCAGCTGCATTTCCGCAGTGCCTCTCGCTGCGGCTTTGTGCGATGCTGCAATAGTGACAGCCTTATCAAGTGTAAGATCATTCTCTTCAAGCAGCCGCTTTTGTGTTCCTTCTTTCGACAATCCACACACGAATTTGTCTCTCAGTGCCTCTGTCAGACTTTCCCCAAACTGACAGTATTTCGCTAGCTTACGCAGTTCAATTAAATACTCCGCGTTGCTTTCCTCTTTCAGTTGCGTTCTCGCATAAAATTTAAATCGTTCCGCTAACATCAGCGGTGTAGGGTTCAAATGATTTTTCAGGACAGCAACAATTTTAGCGAAAGTCTGATCCGCCGGTTTAGCTGGTGATAGAAGATGCTTCAATAGCCCGTATGTCTTCGCACCCATTGAGTTTAGTAAGGTTAGTGCTTTATCTTCATCTGATATTTTATTTGCCTTACAATATATCTCTATGCGTTCTACATACGTGGCCCAATCTTCAACATCGGGATCGAAATCGTTGATGTTACCACGCTTAGGCATCCTCGCAATCTTCTTGAGAAACAAAAAGAAATTTTTATTACTTTTTTTTTCAAAATGGCGGTTTCCCGCGCTTGTCTTCTTCCCCCGCCTACGAAAATGGCGGCTTCCCGTGTTTGCCTTTCTCCCCCGCTGGCTGTAATGGCGATTGCCGTATTGCTGCGTTCGCCCTCCCCAGCGGTTTTCAAATCGTGCCTCCCAGCCCCTCTTGCAGTCCGGTCCGTTCCCCCGGCTGCGGCTGAGTTCTCCGCGGTTTAAAAAAAAAAAATTCTCCCGCGCCTTACGCTGACCCGGTCGCTGCGCCTCGCAGCCTCGGTAGCTGCCCGGCCTTTTTCACCGGTCGTGGTCGAGCTCTCTCTCGATGCTGTTGCGTCTCCCAGCCCGCTTGCAGCCCGGTCTTTTACACCGGCTGCGTTTGCATTCACCGCGGCTCCCGTGCCTTATGCTGCCCCAGTCTCAGCGCCTCTGGCCCCGACTTCTGTCCGGCTCTTTTCCCCGGCCGTGGTCGAGTTCTCCGCCCTTATATCCTCCGTTTTTCCCTCCCCTACTTCACAGCCAACGTGGCCGACTTGCTGCTCGTCGCTGATCGGCTTACCCACCACCGTGATAGAAGGGATGATCACTGCCTGTTGCTGATGGAAGACTTCGTGTCAGGATTCTTCCTTTGCTCTTCAGACCTGCGTCTTTTCTCAGCAGGATGATGAGGGCGGATGCCTCCTCTCAACGCCCGTCAGCTGCCGTGGATGTATCTCTGCCGCAGGGTAAGATCGTACTCGTCGCCACTGTTAAGTCTGTGTGTTATAATGAGAATTACTACACAGACCACAAGAGTAAATTATAACAGGTCTTTACTAGTCGAAGGTCAGGGCGGAACTGCCCAATAAATCATTACACAGCACTTATATACCGGTGTGGTCACCACCGGTATTACAGTATACAGCAGCCAAGATAAAGTAGTGCAACTCTTAAAATAGTTCTCTTAAAGGTGGAACGGTTACATACACCACAGAAAGGTCGTCAGGTTTGGAGCAAATTGAATAAGCTGCAAACAGAATCCTGGAGAGGGTTTCTCATTATCCCGATGCAATGCTGCCCTGAGCTCCATTCTTTGTGCTCAAATGGCACGCGTGTTGAACATCTCTCTCTCTATTTAAAAACCCAATCTAAGAGGCACTGGAAAAATCGTTACTACTGAAAGCAGCATCCAAGCAGGGGGCAATTTCTTTGAAGCTAACTTTTAATTAAAAGAGCAGGGGGCAGAACTAAGCACAGTCTTTAATTCAAATTCTGCTGTGGAGCTTCGAAGATGTAACTGTCTTAACAGAAGTGTAAAATCACTAACCTGAACGGAGCAGATTGCAGCTCCTAATGAACCTTTTGCCAAATTGTTTACTCTAAACATCTGGCTGTGAAGTGTCAAGAACTTGAAGGCAGGCTTACAAAGGATGGAAACACTGCATTTGTGTTTGCTACTTTGCTCAATAATAAATAAACTGTCTACTTCATAGAAAGATATTGACAGTTAGTTTCCAATCGAACACCAGCCTTTCAGCAGCTCGCACACCAATACTGCTGGCTCTTTCAGCTACTTTTTTTCCCCTGTCCTCTGGGACTCCCTCACTACACGCTCTACCTTGCCGAAGCCCGCTTCCCAATTCCAAAAGTCCCCTGAAAACTCTTTGTCCATGCTTTCAGCTCCGCCTCGAATCTCTTCCGGTCTTTCCCTACTGTTGGCACCCACTTCTTGTCATCTACCCTGTACAGCTCTTTGGCAAACCTTTCGATACCCTGCTTCGTCTACAGAAAGTCACGTCATTGTTATCTTGAGTAAGAGTGCTTACATCTGCCCATAGAGAAAGAAAAAGAAAGATTTGCACTTATATAGCGCCTTTCACGACCTCAGGACGTCCCAAAGCGCTTTACAGCCAATTAAGTACTTTTTGAAGTGTAGTTACTGTTGTAATGTAGGAAACATGGCAGCCAATTTGTGCACAGCAAGCTCCCACAGACAGCAATGTGATAATGACCAGATAATCTCTTTTAGTGATGTTGATTGAGGGATAAATATTGGCCAGGACACCAGGGATAATTCCCCTGTGGATTGTTGTGGCATTATCCGTAAACAAGAGCAGATATTAAGCAGGAATTGCCAGCACCGACCGGAATCCCTTTGCTATGTAGGAGACCGGTGAGTGGAGAAGCAGAACGTCTTGCTTTAAAACAAAGAAAGGTACAAATTATGTACATTTTTCTGAAGGGCCTCTCTCCTCTGAGATGTT
The DNA here is from genome assembly GCF_052327205.1 of Somniosus microcephalus. Taxonomy (NCBI): domain Eukaryota; kingdom Metazoa; phylum Chordata; class Chondrichthyes; order Squaliformes; family Somniosidae; genus Somniosus; species Somniosus microcephalus. The sequence continues at coordinate 21,320,547 of NC_140988.1, forward strand.
CAGTTGTCTTAAAGAATATGAACACGCTGGTGGGAAAGCGAGAAGACATTCTGCTTTTCTTCCCCTAAAACTATCTATATCTATATAAAATAACTGGCCATAGACCCCTGCAAGGTTCCCAGCAATCCTCACTTTAAATAGATCATCAAGCAGTGTGAATGTGTGATTGTGGAATCAGAGATGTGATGATAACTTGCAGTCAGATTGTTCTTAATGGTCGAGCTGTTAATAAACTAAGACAAAAACTAGTCAAGGGACAGGAAGAGGTAAAACATCTGTCTCTAAGGGTGAGAGTACAAAAAAGACCTCCCAAATTATTGGGAGCCACGAGTCTTGAATTCTTTTCTTGGCAGCCCTGCCTTTAAAACACATCCCATTTGTTGCTAAGTGGGACCGGGACCTTCAGTCAACACTGCTGGATGCTCCTGCTATTTAGCAGCTTTACATGTAGCGATGTTCTGCACACCAGGGAAGGTGCTCAGTCATTCTTCTGTGTGGGCAACACATTTTCATGCTGGAAAGGCATCTCTTGTTGAACAGAAATTTCGCTGCATTAGTTAAAATAAAGAGTGAAGAGGGGGGAGCTTTTTACTGACACCCTTCTCCCAGTCAGTGACAGAATGATGACGCGAGAATACCGTGATGTTACGTGAGGCATTATTTTCTGCTGATAAACACGGGCACTGCCCACCCTCCAGTATCTTGACCAAGTGCCCATTCATAGTCTAGACGGCAAGCGTTGACAGACAATTTGATTGTAGAGGACATCTCATCCATAGTGTGTGCGTTTATACACACATACATATACAGGAATCCCGCCCCAACCGTGGTTTTGCCATACGTGGATTTCAAGCATATACGGTTTCCTCTCTGCGACAACGTTTGCCAACCGCGGCAGTGAAGTTTGCGTATACGCGGTTTTCAATTTAGGATTAAAGGTAAATAACATGATTTTATTGCTTTTATATTCTTTTTTATTGTGTTATTTGAACATTTATACTGTATTTGCCAACCGCGGTTTTACTAACCACGGGGGTTTTCAGGGACATTTCCCCCGCGGTTGGGGAGGGATTACTGTATACACACACGTGAACGCACACACACACATACACCCACCTACACACACACACAGATACACCTACCTACACACACATACCAGCAGGAGTCACTAGACAAGAACAGGAATACATGGTTAATTTTCCCCTCTCTAGCCTAGGGGCACTGAGGTTAATTGCAGTGTACCATTGCTGCCGTAGCGGAGATGTGCCAGCTCAGTACAAACCAGGAACCTTTGGTCGATATGGTTTAACATTAAACTGGACAGTATCTTTAAGCACTAAACCACCGGGAGAGCTATAGGCCAGGAATTTACTCAGTGTTGCTCCCGCTCCACTGCCGTAACTTTGACGGTAGTGCGACGGATGCTCCCAGCCCAAATGTCAAGTTGACAGGGGGGTGTCTCCCAACACAGCCTGGTTTAGGAATGTTAGTGCATACAGTCTACACAGGGCCCTGCCTCCTCCTCTTCAGAGCTTCAGCCATATATGTGACGTTACCGTTAGAATTTTGTTCTTTGGTACGAAAGTGGAAGTTTTCCTCAGGAAAGTATGCATTTAAGACTCCAAGTCAGTGTGCAACCACTTTGCACACTAGCTTTCACTACTGTAAATCCACAAAGGCTGAGTTCAAAGTTATTCTCACCAATGGTCTCGATGCAAGTCCACCGAAGTCTCCCTCATTCCTTGGACAGGCTGAAAACCCAGGCCCAGCCCTCCACCAACTCCTCTCTAGCATTAGCTGCTGGGAAACACAGTCAGAGGCGAGTAGGCCCCAGGTTTTTCCTGCCCCCCTGTATCAAAGTGTCTGGCCTCAAATCGGTTATCTTTTCTCAACAATTTGAAAGAGATTAGGAGACTCACCATCCAGGGAATTGGGACGGCCAGCCGACATTCTACCACTCCATGGTGTCTTAGCCACATTCATTTTGCTCATAACTTCCACAAATGTGTCTGTTTGGAAGTGTGGGGAGGGGGGGGGATGGTGGGGAAGAGGAGAATTCAGATCCTTCAATGGAAGGATGTAGGGTTGTCTCCTTATGCAATGCACAAAATGGGCCTTAGAAGGGGATGAATTCTGTGGAGAGTTTGTTAAGCCCATCCCTGTGTGAAGACCTTTTGGGCACACAAACAATTTTTTTTTGTTGAGAGCATTTAGATTCACTGCTACTCTAGAAATCACATTAGTGCAAATTTAAGGCCGTATTTATTTAGTCTCTGAATATTCCAGTCATAGCATATTCCCTGCTCCTAAAAATGTACAAATCGTAGTATTGCGATGGCTCCCACAAACACTGGCTTTCTAACAATAATACACATCACCTTACCGTTCTTCACATTTTATACTTTTGCCGTTAAAAGCACATCGGAAAGCTACACGTCTGACACTGGCAGTTGTGCCTTCTGGAAAACAACTTCTCTGAATACATAGCCCATGTAAAGTTATTCAGGTGCAACGAGAAATAGAATAAAACAGCCTGGATTGACATCTGACCAACAATTCAGCGCTCAGGGGCAATCATTCTAATCTAGTTAGCACAAATTCGCTTAATCATCTGCATCGTTCCTCAAACCAGAAGTGGGGATGGAGAACAGCTTAGATCTGGATCCCAACACAAGGCTTTCCATGGGTTTTGGGACAAGGGGAAGACATTTGTTCACGGCAAACAACATTAACAGCATCTAACAAAGCAAAAAGCCTTAACTGAATGTGTTCAACTGCAATGTTTGGGATAGTTTGTCTCCTGACATTCAACATTACAAACTCATGTTCTACATTGGTTCTGGGCTCAATCCATTCAAATTGCACAAAGCAATGATAGATTCCCACAGGAAACAGGTGCACATTATTCAACCCAGAATCAACAATGGATAATGATAAAATACCAACAAAGGCCTCCATTCTAACCTGAGAAACAAGAGGGGAGCGGAACTATTATATCACCTTGTGGAATATGTAAAGCAAAACTGATGGTTAAAGGATATTGGTTTCAGTAAGTACCTATTGAAAGTGCTTTAAAGATTAAAAACAACATCCTTGCTTTGTTCCAGCATCATGAATGACTTTACATTTGCTCAAAACTACCAGGACTCAGTAAAGCTGGCAGGTCTTGCTGAGTCCCAGTGTCACCGTGTGTCACTAGTTAAATATGTGGAGCTTTGTTCACCTCCAGCAGTCTGTAAAGCTGCGGTCAAAAATAAAGGGGGGAAACTTTATCGCCCGGTGGGAAGGGGGAACCAATACTGAATGCAGTAGTCAACCTTACTGCCTCGTTTCCCCTGGAGTCCTGCTGGCCACCATTTTAACTGTGGCCGCAGTTCGGTGGCTGAGGCGTCCATCAGAAGCAGGCAGGAGCCTGACACTAGTTTATGCTAATCGGGCTCCTATTATAACATGGGGCCCTGATTGGATTTTAACTCGGGCCTGAGGGGGGGAAGCTACCGTGACTTTCCTGACAGGACGAAGGTCAGTAGCTGTTGGGAGGACGAAGAGGCCCTCAAAAGATGAGTCGGAATCTAGGAGCAAGACTGCTCCTTTGGGACCCACAAGGAAAGTCATAGGGCAGGATTTTCATTGGGCCTTGGAGGCGTGTGGGGGGTTAAAATCTCGAAATGGGGGGGCACGAACCCATCCCGCCCCCAACCCACCTCCGTGCCAGTTTCAAAGGAGGCGGGTATCCGACCTGCGCTGGGAGCCGCCTCCCCGAGGCGGGAAGGGGATTAGTGCCAATTAACTGCCTGTTAACAGGTAGTTAACAGGCAGTTTTGAGCCTAATCCCTATTTTTATTCCTGAAGTGTGGGATTCCCGATGGCTCCAAACCATGCCAAGTTAGCGAGGCGGACCGTCGGGCTGAAGGGTTCGAGGTGTCCGGTGTTCAGGTGAGTGATGGGTGCATGAGTGCAGAGGTAAGTGTGTTTGGTGTGTGTAAAGTGGTTAAAGAAGTTTAATTACCTTTACAGCCTTCCTTCGGGTCTCGGGAGTCCCTCATCTCACCGGCACAGAAAGCAGAATGGCCGCGAGCTGTCAAAAGTTGCAGCATTCAGCTCTCTGTTATGGAGAGATCTCTAAATCAGCCTGAGAGGAAGGAATTAACTTGGAGTACAGATTGTCAGTGTTTGACAGCTTCAAAGAGCTGTCAAACGGTGATATTTCATCTGTCAAAAGCTCTTGACAGATGAAATGTCAATCTGTGATGTCACCTGTTGCTGGGTGGCCCTTAATTGGCTGGGCGGGCTCAACAAGGTCAATCAAGTGAAAATCGCGTGGGTTGGCCACAACTCGATGGAGGCGGGACTACAACCCCGAAAGTTGTAGTCCCGCCTCCTACACACCTCCAGTATCAAAATCCAGCCCATAGGCTCCACTGCTCGAGTCTCCTCCTCTGTTTCCCTCCCATGAGACGCTCCTGAAATCCCCTCCCTGTGACTTACCTGCTTACCGGCGAGCCTTCCCTCAGTCCCAGCAAGCAGCCTCCGGCCGCCTAAACCTCTGCTCCCGCCTGCCAGCCAGCTTCCGCTCTCCACCCGCTTCAGGTGGGCAGCTGCCTGACGGTATGCAGAAATAGCCCAGGTGTTAAAATACCCCGGGGCTGAAATCTGGGCCTGCGAGTGCACTTTACACTCACCCTGCCCCCACCCACTCACCCAAAACTCACTGGGAGTTAAAACTGATCCCAAGGTAATAATAAGAACATAAGGAATAGGAGCAGGAGTAGGCCATTCGGCCCTTCGAGCCTGCTCCGCCATTCAATGAGATCATGGCTGATCTTCTGCCTCAACTCCATTCACCGGCCCTACCGCCATATCCCTTGATGCCCTTACTAGTCAGAAATCTATCGACTTCTGTTCTGAATATACCCAATGACTGAGCCTCCACAGCCCTCTGGGGTAGAGAATTCCAAAGATTCACCACCCACTGTGTGAAGAAATTTCTTCTCATCTCAGTCCTGAGGCTGTGGCCCCTGGTTCTAGACTCCCCCAGCCAAGGGAAACATTCTCCCAGCATCCACCCCATCAAGCCCTGTAATAATTTTGTCTGCTTCAATGTGATCCCCTCTCATTCTTCTGAATTCAAGAGAATACAGGCCTAGTTTACTCAATCTCTTCTCATATGACAGTCCTGCCATCCCAGGAATCAATCTTGTGAACCTTTGTTGCACTCCCTCTATGGCAAGTATATCCTATAGCAGTCTCACTGCTTCCAGTCCACTTACCACAATAACGCCACAGTTATGGAAAGTGGACGCTGGCTGTATTAAGTAACATCACAACATCAGGGCACAGTGAAAGAATTAAATGAAGAACCACAACTATTAAAGGGAAAAGTAATTTGGAGGGTGATGCAACGACTGGCCTTCCAGTAGGTCTGAAATGCCCTATGATTAAATATAATCCCTTCCCTTTTACTTCAGAGTCCGCTGACACCGAATTGGTGTGAACGCTTTGGGTCTTGTGTTTGAGCACTGGGATTTCAACCAACAGTAGGAAGGTTGTTGGCCCCATTAACCCTAAATGCAGCCAAAATTCAGCTAAGTCAAAGAGGCAGGGTCTTTCTGGCTAGGAGACCTGTCATGGAAGATATGACCACAGCCAGTAATTGCTGCTTGAAAGGCCACATGCTGGTGTTGAGTGAGGGCGCGATTGGCTCAGCCGCGATGCCTTGGACAGTTGAGCAGCTTGCCAACACTCGCTGCATGGGCTCACGTGTCCATCGTATTGGTAACTTGGATAAAGTACCAGAAGGTGTCTGGTAGCTGTGGATCGATCGTATTCCAGTCTGACAAACTTCCTTTACTTTCTTTTTGTTGAGGGCCTCATAGACAGGTAGAAAGTGGAATTCCCTTACAATAAAGGAGGAGATCTCAGTATACAAAACAAAAATGGGTAGGGTAAACACTGAGTATTGCCGCAAATTAAGCCAGGGTATCAGGAGGAGAGGACTTGACCTTAAATGAGTGCAAAGCACATTTAAAGCAGATATTTGGAAGAGCTTCTCTTTATTTCAAGAGTGTTGGCTGTTTGGAACAATTTTGCATAGCAGAAGCAGAAAACTGAGGAATATTCAGAAAGAGGCCAGATACTATAATGGAGGGAGTGATGAGCTACAATCAGAAAAGATCACTTCCTCGGCATTGATATTACTTACTACTCCATCTCCCATGGTGCTTTTCACGTGTCAGGTGAAACGGTGTTAGAGAGTGGGGGATAATTGGACCAGGGTGTGCAGGTGGAATTTTGTTCCTATTTTACAGTCATACATTCCACCCTTGTTTACATATTTTCATTCAAGTTTCTTATGTCCACATTTATAATGGACACTGCCTATGTAAACTTGTCATGCTGTAATTGCACCCCCCCTCCACTAGTAGCACTGCAGCGCCTCCGCTGGGCGAGGGTGCAATAACAGTACGATAAGTTTGCGTAGGCAGTTTCCATTATAAATGTGGACACGAGTTCTGAATGGGAAAAGAGTTGTCAGGAAGTGCATGCCAACCTAAGATTGTTTAATATATTATCAATAGATATTTTCTCATGACTCAGCACCTTCATGATAAGAGCCAGGAAGGGAAAAAGGAGCTGACTGTGACCTGGTAACATCAGCAATATCATCCTCTCAGGCAGGAGATGTATACAATCAGCTTATTTCATTCACCTTTCTTGGGGAAGGGCTGGAGGCACCTATATTGAAAGTAGCTGAACGAGGTGGCAATTTGATGTTGAAGGTACCTCGTCACAGAGTAGCAATCCTCATCAAACACGCAAAAAATTTTTTTTTGTACATCCATCCAAAATTGCACATTGCATCAACATCAGAGCTAGCAACCTGGCAAAATAAATTGCACCTGTTCTCATGTAGTTTTCTAAGAATGGGAACTGTGGCAAAGAGGAGCGCTCATATAACTGAGGACAAGCTGATATTTACAAAATGCATACAAACTAGCTGCTTGAAGAGAAATGTCAGGAGTTCACATGGACAACAACTTGCATTTATATAGCACCTTTAACATAGTAAAATCATCGCAAGGCGCTTCCACAGGAGCATCAAACAAAATGTGACACCGAGTCACATAAGGGGATAGTCAGACAGTGACCAAAGGCTTGGTCAAAGAGCTAGGGTTTAAGGAGCGTCATAAAGGAGGAGAGGTAGAGAGGCGGAGGGGGTTAGGGAGGGAATTCCAGAGCTTAGGGCTGAGACAGCTGAAGGCACGGCTGTCAATGGTGGGCAGATGATAATTACAGGAAACTCTCTTTTTACCGGCACCTAAATAACCAGAAATCTCTCTTAACCGGCAAAATTCAGGAGTAGGTTCAGGTAAGTTTTACTTCATATTAGTGGCCGTGTAACCGGGGTTCCTGCACCTGTTGCCATGCAACAGGGACGCCTGGATCTGTGGCCGTGTACGGGGCTCTCGTACCTTAGTAAAGAACTCTCTGTAATCCGGACTTTTTGATCAACCGGCACCACGCCGGTCCCGGATATAAAAGTTTCCTGTACTAAGCTGCATTGATGAGGATTTCTGGTGGCAGTACATTGATCAAACACAACAATGTATAAATACAGCCCACACTGCAGTGCACGGCCACACAACCAATGGTGCTCCTCTTCTAATTACTCCAACAGCCTCTGCTGTTTCTAAACTCAATCGTGTATATAGTTATAGTTGAGAGGCGAGTGCGTGAAGTTCTTCCCAAACCCTACCTCGAACTCCAGGTAGTGCTCCTTCAGTCTGTATTCATCAATCTCCTTGGCTTTGACCTTCTTGTCAGGTGGGTAGGAACGGTGCTCAGTGAGTTCAGTGGAAATCTGCTTCAGCTTGGCCTCGTGCGACTTCATCTGATCTTCCTGCAACGGATACAAAACGAATTAAAACAAAAGCAAGCACAAAGTTTGTGGCTACAGCAGTTTTTTTAAAACATGGCATCTCCATAACCAGAGAAAAATCACAGTGTTTGACAGCGTTAAGCACTGAGGGGGGGGTTGATACAACCTTGGCTGAGTCCTTTCAATTCTTTACCTTAAGCAGCATATCCTACTAAAGTGACGTAGAACCACATATATGTGTTGAGGGGTTGCCTTCAGTCTGGGCCCAGTACCAATACAGACTTCTTAAGGGTTTTAAATGAGGCAAAATTTGAAGCAACAGAATTTTCTTAACAGTTGGGGTAGAATGGTCATCTTCAATTCATTACCTTGAGGAAAGTGATTTTCTTTTGTGGGGGTGGGGATGCCGAGGACAACAAAAGTGTACATTCAACTTGAAGGGGAGAAAATTGCAGGATTATGGGGGAAAAGGGCAGGGGCAGTGGGCCGAATTGGATCGCTCTTTCAAAGAGCCGGCACAGCCACGATGGGCCGAATGAGCTCCTTCTATGTAGTAAGATTCTATGAAAGGAATTGAAGTTAATTTAAAATGGCAGCTTGATGTTTTAAGGACTTGGCTCCTTACTTTCTGACATGAATCAGTCATTCATGAAAGAAAGACTTATGAAATAATACTGAGCAGCCTACGGGTGGCGCTGTCCAGGGAGAGTATAAATACTCGGGCACGGGCCCAGCTTGCGCAGGACATTCTTAACAGGAACTAGTGAAGGACAGGGCAGCACGGTGGCATAGTGGTTAGCACTGTTGCCTCACAGCGCCAGGGACCCGGGTTCAAATCCGGCCTCGGGTGACTGCCTGTGTGGAGTTTGCACATTCTCCCCGTGTTTGCGTGGGTTTTCTCCGGGTGCTCCGGTTTCCTCCCACAGTCCAAAGATGTGCGGGTTAGGTTGATTGGCCATGATAAAAAAAAAAAAAAATTGGCCCTTAGTGTTAGGGGAGATTAAATACGTGTGGTTACGGGGATAGGGCTTGGTTGGGATGGCTGTCGGTGTAGGGACCGGGTGCTAGGGTTTGGATGATCAGCCATGATCTCATTGAATGGCGGAGCAGGCTCGAAGGGCCGAATGGCCTACTCCTGCTCCTATCTTCTATGTTTCTCTATGTTTCTCTGACACAACTAGACCTCCATGTTGTAAAACAGTTGATTAAAGCTTTGTTTAATGCTTAGACCAAGTGCCTAGTAGTTTTCTTACATCACTTTCACTGACGTCCTGCTTTTAAACTTCACCTTCTTGCAGGAAGTTAGACAATTTTTCGGAAACCTCGAGAAGGCAATGCTGCACGTTTCTAGCAGTGCCGGTTAACCAAGCGCTTATTTGAAGTATTAAAGAGTCCCACAGGCAGCTCCGCCCAAGAGGTGCACACTTACTACCACTTCTCGCACACCACATTCTGGAGACCAGACAGTAGATGTGCCTTTCTGTGCAGTTATCTATGTTTCTGCTCAGGGGCCACCTGTCCTACACCCCTATATAGTTTGTGCTTCATTATGTAAAAAAAAATGCTTATTACCCTCGCTACACGTTGCCTGTGAGCTGGAAACAGGCACTGCTGTGTGCTAGGATAAGGCGTGAACTAATAAAATGGCAGCATAAAAATAGCACATGGGAAGTCATGGCCAGGATTTTACTGCAGAAATGGGAGGTTTTATTATTAGATTATTTCCATCATCATTTAGATGCAGCTGGTAGCATCACAACATATGCAATTTGTAATGCCACGCTGGAAAAATTCCCACATCACATGTCAAGACACGTTTCCATGGCAATGCCGTACGTTGAAGGCGTGGAGGCAGGTAAGAAACAGACAGCAACTAAACTGGTATCAACACTTATGTAGCAGGATAGCACAACATGCCAGCATTACCGTCACTAATGGGAATGGAAGAAGCAGTAACTGAAAATACTGAGCTTGGGTTGCGTGCTGGTGTACACTATTAACTGTGCAGATTCCAGCAGCACACCGCCTGGAATAAAGCCTGTTTCTCAGAAAGGAGGGTTGGTACAGGACGGAAGGATAGGCAAACAAAAAAACCTAAAACATTAGAGCTTAGAAACTATTGTTGATGATAAACTAATGAAGCTCGGCACCATCCAGGACAAAGTAGCCCGCTTGAATGACACCCCATCCACCACCTTAAACATTCACTCCCTCCACCACCGGCGTACCGTGGCTGCAGTGTGTACCATCTACAAGATGCACTGCAGCAACTCGCCAAGGCTTCTTCGGCAGCACCTCCCGAACCCGCGACCTCTACCACCTCGAAGGACAAGGTCAGCAGGAGCATGGGAACACCATCACCCGCAAATTCCCCTCCAAGTTACACACCGTCCTGGCTTGGAAATATATCGCCGTTCCTTCATAGTCGTTGGGTCAAAATCCTGGAACTCCCTACCTAACAGCACTGTGGGAGTACCTACAGCACTGTGGCAGTACCTTCACCACACGGACTACAGCGGTTCAAGAATGCGGCTCACCACCGCCTTCTCAAGGGCAATTAGGGATGGGCAATAAATGCTGACCTTGCCAGTGACGCACACATCCCAAGAACAAATTTAAAAAAAAATCTGACATTTGCTATTCCTACCTGTTTGCAACTTTTAAAGAGTGAGATTCATGAAACAGGACACTTTTAACAATTAAAGAGTGACAATCGAATGTAATTAACTTATTCTTTCTTGCATTACTTATTTTGACTGATTTATTTTTGCTGAAACACTAACAGTGATGATGAGATTATTGGGGGCACAGGCTTGAAGGAACCAACATCAGTCGAATTACTCACTTATCAAGCAATAACTCCATCATTCCTGGATACTTAGCCGCCTGTGGGGCTCCGACCCTCATTAGTTTTACAGTCAGCCTGTGACAAAAATTTATCATTTTTGATCTGATTTATCTTTCTTTGTCACAGTACAGATGGAGTTGAAGATCAGATCCACTCAGAGAAATGGCTGTTTATTTTGAGACATGATCAAGACATTGCTGGGCATAAGGAGTAGGGTTCACATACTCCAGGTCACAGGGAGTAGGGTTCACATACTCCAGGTCACAGGGAGTAGGGTTCACATACTCCAGGTCACAGGGAGTAGGGTTCACATACTCCAGGTCACAGGGAGTAGGGTTCACATACTCCAGGTCACAGGGAGTAGGGTTCACATACTCCAGGTCACAGGGAGTAGGGTTCACACACTCCAACTAATAATAACTTGCATTTATATAGCGCCTTTAACATAGTAAAATGTCCCAAGGCGCTTCACAGGAGCGTAATCAAACAGAATTTGACATTGAGATAATTAGGACAGATGACCAAAAGCTTGGTTAGAGAGGTAGGTTTTAAGGAGCGTCTTAAAGGAGAGAGAGGGGTGGAGAGACACGGAGGTTTAGGGAGGGAATTCCAGAGCTTTGGGCCCAGGCAGCTGAAGGCACGGCCGCCAATGGTGGAGTGCTTAAAATTGGGAATGCACAAGAGGCCAGAATTGGAGGAGGGTAGATATCTCAAAGGTTTTGTGGGGCTGGAGGAGTTTACAGCGATAGGATGGGACGAGGCCATGGAGGGATTTGAAAACAAGGATAAGAACGTTAAAATTGAGGCAGTGCCGGTCAGCAAACGTAGGTCAGTGAGCACAGGGGTGATGGGTGAACAGAACTTGGAGCGAGTTAAGACACGGGCAGCAGAGTTTTGGAGGACCTCAAGTTTATGGAGGGTAGAAGATGGGAGGCTGGCTAGGAGAACATAGGAATAGTCAAGTCTAGAGGTAACAAAGGCATGGATAAGGGTTTCAGCAGCAGATGAGCTGAAACAGGGGCGGAATCGGGCAATGTTACGGAGGTGGAAGTAGGCGGTCTCGGTGATGGGGCGGATGTGTAGTCGGAAGCTCATCCCAGGGTCAAATACGACACCATGGGTGTAGGACTCACCTATGGAGGTTCTGAGGCACTGAACTAGAGAAGAAATTGAAAGTAAAACCCCAAACGTGGGGTTACGGGGATAGGGCTTGGGTGGGATGGCTGTCGGTGTAGGGACCGGGTGCTAGGGTTTGGATGATCAGCCATAATCTCATTGAATGGCGGAGCAGGCTCGAAGGGTCGAATGGCCTACTCCTGCTCCTAGTTTCTATGTTTCTATGTTTCTAAACGGTAATACATCCTCCTTTTAGGTTCCTTCAAGTCGTAGATATTGCTCAACTGGCAGTGCGAGCAGTCTGTACTCGGATGTCTGGGAAAGCACAATATAACTGGTCACTGAAACATCTATAGGAATGACCCAAGGCCACCTACCTACTCACTTTCCCACCCTGTTCTCTTGTGGGGAAGCAGTCAGCAGTTAACACTTCTCCTCATTTGTAAGGCTAAGCCCCAAAACTCACAACTGGGGCAATTGCAGGCACAAAGCTGGACCCTCCATCTCCTGCCATAGTGCATTAGATAGAACAGAATCATCACCGGGAACTGGTCAGAGAGAAGGGAGGAAACATGATGGGGTGGTTACACAGGAAGCATAAAATAAAGGAAAATAATCCCCACTGGCAACTCACCTAAAGGGGATAATGTTAACGTAACCTGCCCGGCGAGAAACTGGCTGGAGTGGATTGACATCCGTTTTACACTCCTCCTGATTTAACTTTCCATTGACTTCAAAATATGGTGAGTATAAGGCGGGCAGATGATCAGGTACCATGGGCTGCATTTTGATACTGGAGGCGTGTAGGAGGCAGGACTACAACTTTTGGGGTTGTAGTCCCGCCTCCATCGAGTTGTGGCCAACCCACGCGATTTTCACTTGATTGACCTTGTCGAGCCCACCCAGCAGGCTCAGCAGGCCAATTAAGGGCCACCTGGCAACAGGTGACATCACAGATTGACATTTCATCTGTCAAGAGCATTTGACAGATGAAATATCAGCGTTTGACAGCTCTTTGAAGCTGTCAAACACTGACAATCTGTAGTCCAAGTTAATTCCTTCCTCTCAGGCTGATTTAGAGATCTCTCCAGAACAGAAAGCTGAATGTTGCAACTTTTGACAGCTCGCGGCCATTCTGCTTTCTGTGCCGGTGAGATGAGGGACTCCCGAGACCTGAAGGAAGGAAGACTGTAAAAGTAAGTTAAACTTACTTAAACACTTTACACACACCAAACACACTTACCTCTGCACTCATGCACCCATCACTCACCTGAACACCAGACATTGCGAACCCTCCAAGCCCTTCAGCCCGACGGTTCGCCTCGCTAACTTGGCGTGGTTTGGAGCCGTCGGGAATCTCACACTTCAGGGATAAAAATAGGGATTAGGCTAAAAACTGCCCGTTAACAGGCAGTTAATTGGCACTAAATCCCCTTCACGCCTCGGGAAGGCGGGTCCCAGCACAGGTCGGGTATCCGCCTCCTTTGAAACTGGCATGGAGGCGGGTTGAGGGCGGGATGGCTTCGTGCCCCCTAATTTCGCAATTTTAACCCCCCACACGCCTCCAATCCCGCCTCAACGGCCCAATGAAAATCGAGCCCCATCAGTTTCTCTGCCCCCCCCCCCCCCACCCCGGCGGATTAGGTTAAAATTACCCCCTAAAGACTTTGCTCTATCACTGATGCATCCTCAACATTGGTAAGCAGCAAGAAACTTATTAGGAACAAGTTGCATTGCAGGAGGATCTGGGTGGTCCTATCATTCTCCAACCTCTCTCTAACCCGAACCCGATACGCATACAAACGTTACAGCTGATCCAAAGGACAAGTTAATGCAGTCCACACTGCCGTACAGTTAGATTGGAAGGTTCCTAAATAGCCTCAGTGGGCAAGTACACTGTGTGACATTATACCCAACTGAACAAATCATAAAGATCCCAGATTTGGTTTATTCTCTATGGTGGGTTATCTGATCTCACATGGGGTGAGGGGCAAGGAGGTAAAGGTAGTTACAATTGGCCCGAGTGCCTTGATGCTAAAAAAAAGAAAAGTAAAAGATTATCCTTTCTGTTCTTTTAACATCAGAAAGCATCCACGTTGTCGTCTGTTTTCATATATGGCGATGCAATCGTGGACATGACTATGCTCTTCAAATCACTTTCTTCTGGTAGACACTACGTTGAAGGCAGTCCCTCCACACTTTTGCTTACTTAGGCGACACAGGAACTGCGTTGCTCAGTTTAGATATTAATGAAGCACAACAGGAAGTGACCTTTCACCTTATCGATAAGGCTCATTAATAGCGGCGCTCTCCAAGAAAGGATGGGGCAGAATTAAAACGGGGTTTTACAATGACGGGTCTACCCCTTGAACTCTTACCGGTGTCATCTTGGTGGTGGTAGCTGGCAAAAGCGGGCGGCTAAACCTCTTCTGTGAACCAATAGCGGCTGGAAATGGAGGGGCGGAAAAGATGGCCGCTACTAGGTTCATTTTGTTTATCCAGGATTCCATTTCTTCAGGGCTTCTGTAAATTAATCAACACGCAGATAGTTACAGCAAAATAAAATGGCTACGGTGAGAATGCATGAATACAGAAACGTATGAAGAGAGATTGGGTCGATTGGGCTGGTATTCGCTAGAGTTTAGAAGAATGAGAGGGGATCTCATTGAAGCTTATAAAATTCTAACAGGACTAGACAGACTAGATGCAGGAAGGGTGTTCCCGATGGCGGGGGAGTCCAGAACCAGGGATCTCAGTCTAAGGATAAGGAGTAAGCCATTTAGGACTGAGGTGGAGGAGGAATTTCTTCACCCAGAGAGTGGTGAACCTGTGAAATTCTCTACCACAGAAGGCAGTTGAGGCCAATTCATTAAATATATTCAAGAAGGAGTTAGATATATTTCTTAAGGCTAAAGGGATCAAGGGATATGGGGAGAAAGCAGGGACAGGATACTGAATTTGGATGATCATTCATGATCTCATTAAATGGCGGAACAGGCTCACGGGGCCGAATGGCCTACTCCTGCTCCTATCTTCTATGTTTCTATGACGGTGGAAAATGACGAAGAACATGACTATACAATATGGTGGTATATTTTTAAATTTTCTGCCAGCTTATCTCTTTTCCTTCCCCTCCCCACCACACACTTGCTGGTTAATTATTTGGAACTTAATTGTTGTATGGTATGGTTTTTCTTTTGGTGTAACAAATTATGGGATACTTGGAAGGGATTACAAGTCATTGGCAATAATGGATCTTTGGGATCAACTACTGTTCTGTAAGAATGGATACCTGGGAGTGATTACAAATACTAATCTCATTATACAATTGGCCTTACTAGGCCTGGGCTAAGAAGGAGAAAAATAAAATCAGCCAGGGTTCCAGTTCCTGGTCACCGTCCACAGAGCCATAGAATATTACATCTCAGAAGGAGGCCATTCGGCCCATCAAGTTTGTGTTTGCTCTTTGGTCGAGCAATTCAAAACTACCCCTCAATGCCCTGATCTCTTCCTTGTATCTTACTTTGTTTCAATTTATTGATCTAATTTTCCCTTAAAAGATGCAATGGTCTCTGCCTCAACCACTCCCTGCGGCAAAGCATTCCCTGTTCCACCAATTCTCTGTGTCAAGAAGTTTCTCCTAACCTCTCTCCTCACTGTTCGTGGCAATTTTAAATTGATGATTGTCCCTCCTCACCAACTTGCCAACCAGAGGAAACATCTTTTCCTATTCATCCTGTTAAAACACTTCTTTATTTCAAAAACCGCTCTTAAATCTCCTCTTAGAATTCTCTGCTCCAAGGCAAGTAACTTCAGTAGCTCAAGTCTCTCCAAGAAACGACAGTTTCCCACCCCTGCCATCGTCCTGACAACATCTTCAGGACAGGGCTCCTGGGTGGACAATGAGTGCAGGCCAGAATTGGCTGACTCTTTAGGCTTACACATGAAGAAGTCACTGAGGTAAGGTAGGGAAGGGTGGTTGGGGACTGAAACATAGAAGATAGGAGCAGGAGTAGGCCATTCGGCCCCTCGAGCCTGCTCCGCCATTTAATGAGATCATGGCTGATCATCCAAATTCAGTACCCTGTCCCTGCTTTCTCCCCATATCCCTTGATCCCTTTAGCCTTAAGAAATATATCTAACTCCTTCTTGAATATATTAAATGAATTGGCCTCAACTGCCTTCTGTGGTAGAGAATTCCACAGGTTCACCACTCTCTGGATGAAGAAATTCCTCCTCATCTCTGTCCTAAATGGCTTACCCCTTATCTTTAGACTGTGACCCCTGGTTCTGGACTCCCCCGCCATCGCGAACATCCTTCCTGCGTCTAGTCTGTCTAGTCCTGTTAGAATTTTATAAGTTTCAATGAGATCCCCTCTCATTCTTCTAAACTCTAGCGAATATAAGCCCAATTGACCCAATCTCTCCTCATACGTCATTCCTGCCATCCCAGGTATCAGTCTGGTGAATCTTCGCTGCACTCCCTCCATGGCAAGAACATCCTTCCTCAGATAAGGAGGGAGATACCAACTCCTTGGAAAAGAGGGGAGAACATTTAAGGCTGGGGTGGGGGGAAAATAAAACTGTGAAATTCTTCTAAAGGAACATGGTAATCATAACAAAAAGATAAATATTTCATTTCAGTTTCCAATAGGTCAGGGGATGCAAAATCTCACCTCCACACACACCACACACAGAAACTCAAACACACATGCAAGCACATACACAACACACGCCACATGTACACATTCTTACATGCAAGCCACATGCACGCGCTCACACACTCACACTCACAAAGTAAAGGCGCCTCACTTCACAAAACAGATTCAAAACATTAACATTTTTCTAACTGGTGCCCTCTCTCTCTTCCCCCTTCCAATAATTCAAAGAACACGTACTGTGATTGGAAAAGAAAGACTCTCCAGTCGGCAGTTTTCAGCTTTAGGACATTGGGACGCTTCTCATACTCGGTAGCTCTTATTGCCAGTGCGTGATGTATGCTGACTGCATTTTTTAAATCCTCTTCAGACAGATGTTTCTCCGGCTTGTATTCATCCTTTGGAGGAAACATATGAAAACTGGCAAAGTCACTGAGTGTCATTTAGCACGTGTCAATTTTAGAACCTTGCCCGGGATATGGTGGGCGGGAGAAGTTAGCGCTGAGGATACAACAAGTGTCTTTATATAACCAGGTCTCCAGCCCTACTAATTAGACTGTTAAATTCCTAATACTCTTAGAGCACTTTGAATTTCAATCACAGTTAATTGCATTCCTTTGGATCACAAGTAGTGTTGCAATAGATTATAGGTTAGATAGACAGTAGATAGGGGCTTATACAGTTACTGCAGGTTAAACCCGTACGTACAAATGCGATAGTGGGCTCCTGCTGGCTAGTGAGCAAAAACATCTAATGTAGAGAACTATAAGGAGCAGGAAGGTCCCAAACTGGATTCTCATTCTGTGTTGAATTAGGTGGTCTTAGCTGGTGTTGCAGTTAATGCCCTTGATATCCCTGTGGTAGGAAATGAGGGGGACAGGTGCGGAGGAAGATCAGCCAGGGTTCCCGCTGTAGCTTGCTTCCAGTGAAAGTGCACATATTTGGGTGAGGGGAGCATGAGAACATGGTCAAACAACTGAGTGCACACATGAATAATAGCCACTTGGGTGAGGTACCAAGGGGGCTGCTGGAACATACCGAAGTGAGTCGGTGCCTTCAGGAAAACAGGAGGAAAAAAAAAAAATCAATCAAATGGTGGTTGGGGGGGGGGGGGGGGGGTAGGAGGGAATGGAGCAAAAAAAAAATCCAAAACAGAAAGATCAGGGTCTTCACACAGAAATTGTTATCGTAAATGATACAATATGAAGAGCTACTCGCCATAGCTCAGCCCTGCTAAGAATAGCATATCGAACATAGGCATTTATTAGGTTAAACCCAGAGAAATACACAGAAGTTGTAACACCAAAGCAGGCCATTCGGCCCAACCACTCCATTTATCCTCCACATCAGCAAATAGTTCTAAACACATTTACCCACCCTGTTCTCGTATCTCTCCATCCTCTTTCCCTTCATTCACCTATCCAATCTAATCTTGACTGTTGACATTGTTTCTGCCTCAACCACTAACCCTGGCAGCCTCACAGCCCTCTGTTCAAAGCAGCTTCTCCTACTCTGTTCCAAATGCCTTGTATCTATGCATCTTCATTCTAGGCCCCATAACTACTGAAAACAATCTGTTTCTACCCACCTTGTCCCATCCTTTCAAAATTTTAGACACTTTTATCATATCGCCCTGTGATCTACACTGTTCGAACAAAAAAGCCCCAATGATTCAAGTCTTTCTTCATATTTATATTTCCACCTACCATTTCATTTCTCTTATCTGGAAGGAGGAGAGCATGCCAGGGGATCTGAGAGACGCCGTAATTGTGACCATCTTCAAGAAAGGTGACAAGTCCGATTGCGGTAATTACAGAGAAGTTTTCCCTGCTATCTGCCACAGGGAAAGTCATCGCAAGAATCCTCCTCAATCGCCTTCTCCCAGTGGCCAAAGAGCTCCTCCCAGAGTCGCAATGCGGATTCCGCCCAC
Source organism: Somniosus microcephalus (assembly GCF_052327205.1). NCBI lineage: Eukaryota > Metazoa > Chordata > Chondrichthyes > Squaliformes > Somniosidae > Somniosus > Somniosus microcephalus. The sequence continues at coordinate 21,338,978 of NC_140988.1, forward strand.
TAAGGGGCACAATGGACTTGATCTTCACCGCACGTCAATTACAAGAGAAATGCAGGGAACAGCACCAACCACTGTACATGGCCTTCTTTGATCTCACAAAGACCTTCGACACGGTCAACCGTGAGGGATTATGGAGTGTCCTCCTCAAATTCGGCTGCCCTCAAAAGTTTGTCACTATCCTCCACCTGCTTCACGACGACATGCAAGCCGTGATCCTGACCAACGGTTCCACCACAGACCCAATTCACGTACGAACCGGGGTCAAGCAAGGCTGTGTCATCGCACCAACGCTCTTCTCAATCTTCCTTGCTGCAATGCTCCATCTCACCCTCAGTAAGCTCCCCACTGGAGTGGAGCTAATTTACAGAACAAATGGGAAACTGTTCAACCTGTCGCCTCCAGTCCAGATCCAAGGTCGTCCCATCCTCTGTCATCGAATTACAGTATGCAGACGGTGCTTGCGTCTGCGCTCACTCGGAGGTCGAACTCCAAACCATCATAAACACCTTCACCGAAGCATACGAGAGCATGGGCCTTACACTAAACATCCGTAAGACAAAGGTCCTCTACCAACCTGCCCCCACCACACAGTGCTGCCCCCCGATTATCAAAATCCACGACAAGGCCTTGGACAACGTGGACCACTTTCCATACCTCGGGAGCCTACTGTCAACAAGGGCAGACGTCGACGACGAAGTCCAACACCGCCTTCAGTGTGCCAGTGCAGCCTTCGGTCGCCTGAGGAAGAGAGTGTTTGAAGACCAGGACCTCAAACCCGGCACTAAGCTCATGGTCTACAGGACAGCAGTGACACCTGCCCTGCTGTATGCCTCAGAGACATGGACCATGTACAGCAGGCACCTCAAAGCACTGGAGAGGTACCACCAATGCTGCCTCCGCAAGATCCTGCAAATCCATTGGCAGGATAGGCGCATCAACGTCAGTGTTCTTGCTCAGGCCAACATCTCCAGCATCGAAGCTCTGACCACACTCAATCAGCTCTGATGGACGGGTCATATTGTCCGCATGCCCGATACGAGACTCCCAAAACAAGCGCTCTATTCGGAGCTCCGGCACGGCAAGAGAGCCCCAGGTGGGCAGAGGAAATGCTTCAAGGACACCCTCAAAGCTTCCTTGAAAAAGTGTAACATCCCCACCGACACCTGGGAATCCCTGGCCCAAGACCGCACAAAGTGGAGGAGAAGCATCCGGGAAGGCGCCGAACACCGAGTCTCTTCGCCGGGAGCAAGCAGGCAGCGCAAGGAGCGCACGTCAACCCAAGCACCCCACCCACCTGCCCCTTCAACCACCGTCTGTCCCACCTGTGACAGAGACTGTAGGTCCCGCATTGGACTCATCAGTCACCTGCGAACTCATTTTTAATGTGGAAGCAAGTCATCCTCGGTTCCGAGGGACTGCCTAAGTTAAGTAACATCCTAGCGAATCTGTATTGTACCCTCACTAAATCCTCAATATCCTTCCTATAGCGTGGAGCCCAATACTGCACATGGTACCCTAACCTATTAAAGTTTTATATAGGCTCATCATTACCTCTTGGTTTTTATATTTGATGCCTCTATTGATAAAGAATTCTAGGTTTTAAGGCCTTATCAATCTGAGGTGTTGCCTTTAATGTCCTGTGAACCTGTGCCCCCAAATCCCTCTGCACTTCCACAGCACCGAGCCTGCTCCCATTCAGACTATAATTACAGTTGTATTGTTTTTAATCAAAATGTATCACTCCACACATATTGACACTGAATTCTACCTGCCACTTTTTAAGCTCATTCCCCCGTCTGCTCAATATCCCTTTGCAGCTTTCTTTGGTTTTCTGAAGGATTAACTACAGCTCCTATTTTGCCATCTTCTGGAAATTTCAACACCACTCCTTCTCGGCCTATATCTAAACCATTGATACACGCCATGAACAGAAGTGGCCCCAGAACTGAACCCTGTAGGACACCACTAACCACTTCCAACCACTCTGGGAAACTGCCCTTAACTCCTCGCTCTGTTTTCTCCCTTCTAACCAATTTGTAATCCGGTTTGCTAGCCACCCCCTAATTCCAAACCCTGTAATCTTCTCCAGTAACCTCCCATGTGGTACCTTGTCAAAGGCTTTCTTAAAGGCACTACATCCACTGCATTTCCCCCATCTACCACCTCTGTTACCCTCTTAAATAATCTGTGGGGTTTGTCAAGCATGATCATTCCCTTTAAAATCCATGCTGGACTAGATCTAGCTATTTTCTCTTTAACTAAATACGTGGTAATTTTATCTTTAATTAAAGACTCTAAAATGTTCCCTAACACAGATATTAAGTTAACTGGCCTATAATTACCTAGATTGGCTCTGTCTCCATTTTTAAAAATACACTGGCCACTTTCCTTTCCTTTGACATACAATAATATTTAGGGCCGTGGCAATTTCCTCCCTCAGGATTTGAAGATGTATCCCGCTGGGCCCTGGCAATTTGCCTTCCTTTAACCAAATTAACTTATCCAAGTCTTTCCTTTTATCTATCATAGTATCGCTCATCTCGCTCGACCACTTCAACACCTCGCCGATATCCTTCTCTTTAGTAAAAACCGATGCATTCCGGGATGAGGCATTAAGGGAGACTTTCCTGAGTCTGTGCCCAGCTGCACGGAATCACCTGGGAATATCAGAAAATTAAGCAAGTTGGAGTGCACGCCTGTAACGGAACGCATCCGATCTTCACTGAGCTGAGACAATCCAGTGAGCCCGAGTGCAGACCCAGGAAAATCTCGCCAATTGCCTTTCGGAGAGGGAGGGAGTAAATAAACTAATAAGTTCACAATCTCTGGTAACAAAGCGAGAGAAAAATAAATAAATGTGCCCTCGCTCTGCTCAGAAGCAGGTGCGCTCTGCTGAGTTAGGCAGGAGGTTAAGAGCAAGCCCTAGAACTCCTCCCTCCCCAAGGGAGGTGCTCAGAAACCAGGGAAACCACCACATAGGGTGGAGCAGCTGGACAATCAACTCCTACCACAGCACTGACAGGTGTCCCCATGCCACTTCAGTGGATCCACCCCCTTAATGTGTTTCATGGAGATTTAAGGGTTTGAACTGGCCGTCAAGTTTATTACTAGGCAACCGTAAAAACAATAACCCCCTTCAGTCGACCTGCTTGACGTATATCGCATGGCTACCCGGCTTATTTTCGCAGTGGTATCATAATATTAAAATAAAAACAATTCTGTTGGCGTGGATTTATTGCCAATGGTGCAAGATTCCATTCGCTCACACCCACCGAGGGGGAAAAAAAAACATCCAAGCCGGCTAAATAACATATCAAAAATATTCAACCTGCTCCAGTCCCTCCAGAGAAAATAACTCAGCTGTGGAATTTGTTAGGTCAATAATTAATAAGATTCGAGCTGCCTACTGTACAATAAATATCTTTTTTTTTTCCTCAGTCTAGTTAGTGCGACACCATCAGTTAAGCGCTGTACCATCTATCTCCCATTTGGTGAACAGCAGTTTCAATCAACTTTAATGGCCCTGAGTGTCAACAAGAAAATCAATTCCTGCCCTGGGACCAGTCAATGAAACTTTTAACAGCTGATGCCACCGGTGCGCTCTGGATTTTTACTTAAACTAGTCATGAAATCAATCATATGCCCACAGCCTTCAAGCTAATAAATTACCACTGAAGTACTCCCGCGTACTCTGTTCAACTACACTGCCATTCTGTCTCTCTGCAGCGAGCTCCACCGAAATAAATGATATTGATTCACGTGACCATTTGAAAAATACATATGTACCATTGCATACAAAATATTTTTGATAATGCGGGTGGCCAGTTAATATACTGGATCGTTCAACGACTTTCTGCAGCAAACAGATCACTACAGAGAAATGTCGGTAGGAATCTCTAATAACGATTTGGAACGTTGGTAGATGCAATATACGCCCGTTTAATAGTAAAATACTGGTAAATTCACGGAACTCCGAGTAGAGCGTTTGCTTTGGGAGTCTCGTATCAGGCATGCAGAGGAAACGCTTCAAGGACACCCTCAAAGCCTCCTTGAAAAAGTGCAACATCCCCACCTACACCTGGGAATCCCTGGCCCAAGACCGCACAAAGTGGAAGGAGATGCATCCGGGAAGGCGCCGAACACCTCGAGTCTCTTTGCCGGGAGCAGGCGGAAGCCAAGCGCAAACAGCGGAAGGAGCACACGTCAACCCAAGCACCCCACCCACCCGCCCCTTCAACCACCGTCTGCCCCACCTGTGACAGAGACTGTAGGCCCCGCATTTGACTCATCAGTCACCTGAGAACTCATTTTTAGTGTGGAAGCAAGTCATCCTCGGTTCCGAGGGACTGCCTAAGAAGAAGGAGGCAAACTCACAATACTGCCACAGAATTATTTGCGGTTCACTTCTCTTACTGCACAGGAAGCCTCACTGAGCCTCTATTCACAACACACCAATTAGTCACAATCTTTCCCCATAGCCCTGTATATTTCTCCTTTCCAAGTATTTATCCAATTCCCTTTTGAAAGTTACTATTCAATCTGCTTCCACCGCTCTTTCAGGCAGCGCATTCCAGATCACAACAACTTGCTGCGTAAGAAGAATTCTCCTCGTCTCCTCTCTGGTTCTTGTGCCGATTGTCTTAAATCTCTGTCTTCTGGTTACCGACCCTCCTGCCAGTGGACACAGTTCCTCCCTATCTGCTCTATCAAAACCCCTCATAATTTTAACAGCTTTATTACATCTCCATTTAGACTTCTCTGTTCTAAGGAGAACAATCCCAGTTTCTCCACGTAACTGAAGTCCCTCATCCCTGGTACCATTCCAGTAAATCTCCTCTGCACCCTCTCCAAGACTTTGATATCCTTCCTAAAGTGTGGTGCCCAGAATTGGACATAATGGGGGCGATTTTAACCCTACTCGCTCAGCAGAAACCTGGCGGGTGGGCAGTTAAAATCGCCCCTGGCTCTTGCCTGTCCGAAAGCTGCCGTGATCGCAACATCTGCAATTTTAATCTGCTCTCCTGAGTAGGCAGCAAGGCCACGTGCCCAGAGCCAACAGGATCCTTCTTTACATGTGCATGTTGCAGCCCGATGAACTGCGAGACCCAACTCTAATTTTAACTCACCTGGAGTTAAAATTGGGGCCAATACTCCAGCTGAGGTCTAACCAATTGATAAAGGTTTGGCATAACCTCCTTGCTTTTGTACTCTACGCCTCTACTTATAAAGCCAAGGAGCCCATATGCTGCTTTAACAGCCTTATTGATTGTCATGCCACCATCAAAGATTGGTGTATGTGAACTCCCGAGATCTCTCTGTTCCTGCACCCCCTTAAAAATTGAACCTCAGATGACATCCCATCTCTTCAGAGCAGTGCTAGCAGATGCTCAACCTGTCACTGTGGAGCAGCAATCAACAATGCAACTAGAATGCTAAACTGTACAGCCGAAACAGTAGGGCTCAAGTTGTAGGAATTGGGATCTGATCGCAGTGTTTAAATGATAAAGGGATCTGATGAGGTAGATACAGAGAAACTATTTCCTCTGGTGAGGGAATCCAAAACAAGAGGGCATAACCTTAAAATTAGAGCCTGGCCAATCAAGAATGAAACCGGGAAGCACTTTTTCCACATAAAGGGTAGTGAAATCTAGAACACACTCCTCCAAAAGGCTGTGGATTGTAGGACAATTGCAGGACCAAGATCGATGAACGTTTTATTAGGTTAGGGTATTAAGGGATATGGAGCGAAGGTGGGTGAATGGAGTTGAGGTACAGATCAGCCATGATCTAACTGAATGTCGGAGTAGGCTAGAGGGGCGGAGTGGACGATTGCATTTCCTATGATCCTGTGCACCAGAATGGGTTGGCAAGCAACCTGTAGAACCTCACCGATTTATATCTCGTCCCGGTGGGTTGTTTCGGCTTTGCTCCGCACTTTCATTACTGAAAGCTGAAACTTGCACAGGTGCCAGAATGTGCCTTGCACGCTTGCCCACCAATCTGTTGCAGAGCCCGTCGTGTCAGTGGACCTTGCCGCACCATTATTACTGACCAATATTGTACTTTTTATTCAATTAATTCTTGTACAAAAATTTGATTAGTAAAATGAAGAAGTCTACTGCTAGCAGCCAGCTGCAGTATTAGAATCTGCATGACATTCCCTGGTACAGTACTGCAATACAAACAATTTATATTGAGTTCAGATCTAAATGGGTTTAAAGGAATACAAACACCAACACTACTAAACTGAGTTCAGTGAAGCAACTGAATAATAGAATTAAGTGGGTAGCACACTTACGTTAGTTAGGCTCTGTATCTGCAATTGGATTTTAACATTTAATGGATTGCCATTCATTACTTTCACACTGCTAACGATTAAATGCAATTTAAATTGTGGGTTGTACTGATCAACTCCTGTGGTTTTAATGATTCTGTCCCTATTCAAAGTTCTGGTTAAACATAAGCTCTGATTTTTCAAAAGAATCGATTGAGGCTCAGTGGGTAAGCTGACACTAAGATGCTCTACTGAGCCCTGCAGGCTGAAAAAGTCCTTGGGTTATCCGTACTGAATTAGCAATTGGGATTCTGCTATTGGATTCAACATCCCTGTGCTAGTGAAGGGGGAAAACAATTAGCCAGAGTTCCTGCTCCCGATCACTACCCTGTTGGAAAGTGCAAGAGTGGATGACAGGTGAGGGCAGGATCAGGCTTAGTCGAGATGCCCCACCTGTCCGAATAGCCTGTTGACATCTACTCCTGAAAGGAGGGAAAGCCTTCAGGAGAGAAAACAGAAGGGAAAGAATGGGGGAGGCGTTTTTTTTGTTGTTGAAAGAACTGTGATTCCACAAACATACTTGAGCTTCTTATATTTTGGTCTCAAATGCTACTTGAAGAATTTTGCTGGTTGGACCTGTTTCAGTCTGGGCCTGCTTCAGTCTGGGCCTGCTTCGGAGAGGGCCTGCTTCGGTCTGGCCCTGCTTCGGTCTGGGCCTGCTTCGGAGAGGGCCTGCTTCGGAGAGGGCCTGCTTCGGTCTGGGCCTGCTTCGGAGAGGGCCTGCTTCGGTCTGGGCCTGCTTCGGTCTGGGCCTGCTTCGGAGAGGGCCTGCTTCGGAGAGGGCCTGCTTCGGTCTGGGCCTGCTTCGGTCTGGGCCTGCTTCGGAGAGGGCCTGCTTCGGAGAGGGCCTGCTTCAGTCTGGGCCTGCTTCGGCGAGGGCCTGCTTCGGCGAGGGCATGTGGAAGTTACTAGGCACATGGAAAAGAAAAATCTGCTGCAATTCTTTTGTTATGAAACAACCATGTTTCCCTTCACACCCCATTTTATTTTCACAAATGGTTCCTTCCTAAATCCACTTTAAGAATGTTTTCTTTCCATACCCTGTAAGAATGACTTATCTCCTCCAATCACAGATATATGTGAAAACAGCTCACGATTGTTTCAATTTATTAAAAATACGTAAGGGAGATAAAATATAGACTAGGGGCAAAATAATGCAGGGCATTTAAATCTCCAGGTTTTTGTTTCACCTGCAAGTCATACCCTTTGCTATTATGTCAATCACCAGCTACCTTTCACAATGGGTTTCACTAAATTAGGAACAGAGGAGGAGTAGTAGGCCATTCAGCCCCTCGAGCCTGTTCTGTCATCCAATGAGATCATGACCTCAAATCATTGATACACCTTTGCTCCATATATCCCTTGATACTTTTACCTGTCAAAAATCTATCAATCTCAGTCCTGAAAGTTTCAACTGATCCAACATCCACAGGACTTGAGGAGAAAGTTCCAGATGTCCTCCACCCTTTGTGTAAAGAAGTGCTTCCTGGTTCCACTCCTAATGGTCTGGCTCTAATTATAAGATTGTATCCCCGTAATCTGGATTCCCCCACCGGAGGAAATAGTTTCTCTGTATTTACCCTATCAAATACCTTCATCATTTTACACACCTCAATTAGATCACTCCTCAAACGTCTAACCTCGAGGGAATACAAGCCACGTTTATGCAACTCTTTATGGAATCCTTCATCTTAAACCCAACGATGACCTGTGCGGATGGATACTGGCCTAGCACCATTATTAAAAACCATTCTTCTATGATGTTCTTCATGGTAAGTCAGAAGATGTGCTGTTTTACAATGACAGGAACACGGTACCGTGTAAAACACCGCGTGTTATTTAGCTACTGAAATGTGGGTGAGCAAGTGGCTCCACATTAAAAGGTACAGGAAACTCTCGTTTAAACGGCACCTAAATATCCGGAATTCTTTATTAACCGGCAAAATTCATACTCCGAAAACAACACCTCAATAACCGGAAATGTTGCTTCGGTTTTGATGATTAAAAAGATATTTCATTCCCATTCCACGGCCCGACCCCCCGCCCACCCACCCCCCCCCCCCGAACCCCACCCGCCCACCACCCCCCCCCCGAACCCCTCCATCCTTTCTTGACCTTGCAGTTGAAGCTAATCCCTCACCCAAGACGTGCACTTTCCCCAGGGGGCACTGACTCCCTCATATTTCTTAAAGGTGTATCCACTATATTTCCAACAGTAACAAAAACATACTAGCCCACCAATACATTCCAGATTATATACTATAATTCTTTTGGGGGTGAAATTAGATCCCGTTGCACCCAATCTTTGGGCCCTCTACAGGGGCAAAAAGGACCAATTTTGCGGGGCTATACCCCATTCCCAAACGGCGCCTCAAGAATGTCCAATGTGATATTGGCTCAGGCGACATAAAGCTACTTTGAACCTTTTTATTTGACACAACTTAGCCTGGCCGAGAATAGCAGCTGTTCTGAAAATGAACATTTGCTAAAGTTAAACCCAAGATTTAAATTGAAAACATTTCCAAGATAAAGGAGATAACAATACATCAAATACAGGTTCTCCCCCCCCCCCCCCCACCCCCTCCCTCTCAGCTAATCCATTTAAATTGGCTGGTTCCTCAAGGTAATCAACTGATGCACTGCTCGCAGCAATGATTATTCTTCGTCAACGGACCATTACTTTCCAGTTGAGAAGTGCCATTGTCAAGTGCTTCTTTCATCTCAAGAATTGCTTCATCAATCATTGATTTATTATGACATCAACCTCTTTCTAAAATTAGTGCGAAGCATATGTTGAAGATTGTGCAAACTATCAAAGATGAGAGATAAAAATGCTCGCGATTCCTGGTTGTTCTCCTTTTCTTTAAAAGGCAAAGCTAAGCACGGCCCAGAGTTCAAAGCTCAAGCATCTCAGCAGGCCAACAGTACAAATAATGGAAACAGTTCCATTCCCTTCATAGCCATTAGATGCATAATGTTACGAATTACAGAAGTAGCTGAGATTCCAAGGCGGGTAATTGAACTAGGGAGGGGATTCAGCTGCTACATTGCACCACATGATTGTTGATGGAGCAGTTAATAACTGTCATTTGAACCCAAAGATCAGACTGAATTAGCTTCTGTTGATCTATTATTTTATACACCTTGAAATTGATGGGGCAGTTTTATTCTACTTGTGTTGCTTTTCTGTTCTGCCACCAGCAGATATCGAGACGGACACTGGGAACCAGGAGGTTCCGTGCAGTTGCTACATGGCCCGTGGATTTATTGATGGCTTAATCATAGTGATGAAATCACTTCCCGTTTATGGGGTAATATTCTGCAGTTAAATGTCAAACAATGATGCCACTATAGGATTGAAAGAATGTGCATTTAAGTTCATCAGCTGGCTACTTTTTGAATTACCTTCTGCAAGTAAAGAATCATGCCTTTGAGCACAGCATAAAATGTCTTCCAACCTCTTTTGCCCCTGGGAGCTGCAACGAGAGAAAACAAACATGTGTAAGAATCAGACAGAGGAGGGGCGTTTCACAATCAATACAGATTACACTGTTTCGGCTTGTCCAGCATAATCAGGTTGTACTCGAGTAAGTGACAGCCCTTACAGGAATAGTTCCAAACCCCCGTAAAGAATGCAGACTTCAGAAAATGGCTGATTTGAAAATGATTTAAAGAAGTATGCTTCCTTAATTAGTGATTCTAAGAATAGGTGCACACATTGAGCAAGTGCGCATTCATGGCTGCACTGCTGACAAGGAGCTTATATAACATGCAACTGCAAAAAACAACTTCACCATAAGAGGTGAATGACAGAAGTCTGTGTGGTCGGCAGTTGGTTTTGAGTAATTGATTTCCAAGTCCAATGCACACCTGCACGGTTGGACACAGTCACTAATAAAATTGTAAAAGATCTCGGGGCACTATTTCGAAGAGCAGCAGGGGAGTTATCGCCAGTGTCCTGGCCAATATTTATCCCTCAACCAACATAACAAAAACAGATTATCTGGTAATTATCACATTGCTGTTTGTGGGACCTTGCTATGCACAAAATTGGCTGCCGCGTTTCCTACAGTACAACAGTGACTACATTTCAAAAGTACTTCATTGGCTGTAAAGCGCTTCGAGACATCCGGTGGTCGTGAAAGGCACTATATGAATGCAAGTCTTTCTTTATGCCCAGCAATACGGGCTTTTCTGCAGAAGCCCCTCCAAAGCAGCACCATGCGCTGGTGCTTTTCTGTATCTGTAAGCCACTACTGCCATGTTTCAAATTTGCAGAAAATCTAGTGGGCAGCACGGTAGCACTGTTGCCTCACAGCGCCAGGGACCCGGGTTCAAATCCAGCCTCAGGTGACTGTGCAAACTCCACACAGACATTCTCCCAGTGTTTGCGTGGGTTTCCTCCGGGTGCTCCGGTTTCCTCCCACAGTCCAAAGATGTGCGGGTTAGGTTGATTGGCCATGATAAAAATTGGCCCTTAGTGTTAGGGGGGATTAAATACGTGGGGTTACGGGGTTACAGGGATAGGGCTTGGGTGGGATGGCTGTCGGTGTAGGGACCGGGTGCTAGGGTTTGGATGATCAGCCATGATCATATTGAATGGCGGAGCAGGCTCGAAGGGCCGAATGGCCTACTCCTGCTCCTATCTTCTATGTTTCTATGTTCCTCTCGAAAGGCAAGCCGCAGCCCTCCAAGAGTTCTTTGGGCCAGCGAACCTGCCTCCTGCCCTCACGTCATTCACTATGCATCCAGATGGCCAGAAATGCATTCAATGAGATGACCTCGTATCTGTAAGGCTGTGTATAGGCATTGGAGTTTCGTCTAACAATGGTAATACAAAAAATATTGATTTCTCAAAGAATGCGAGCTTTTTTGGTATTAAAAAGCACAGAATGGATAATAGCCAACTGAAAATTTCTGTCAGTCACCAAGCACCGTCTCAATACATAGATCGTGAGGAGGACTGTTCAGTCTGAAGGTCAGTGCTAAGCACTGGGCAGCTGATCAGTGATTTGTGTTTCTATGACTCATGACTTAGAAAGGTGGCCCTGGAATTTATAAAATCATTTCAAAGTTTGCGGTAATAGCTTTGCATCCTAACTCAGCTCCTAGAAAGTTTCTTGCTGAACCACAAATTGTCCACGTGAAACTCTGCCGCATGTTATTTTTGGTCGAAGAAAAGAGAAGGATTTTATTTTGAAGAATCTGACCCAATAGTAATACAAGTCCACAGAAATAGAATTGACATTCGGCTGCCCCAGGTCCTCAAACATACTGTATCTATATATATAAATCGGTACTTCTCTCTGTCATTCTGTCTGTCATTGCCTGTGCGTCTGTCGGGCTATGCGCGCGAAAGTTACAGGGCGTACCTACGCGCGCGTTACCTCCAAAGAAAGTTTACGCTTCCGAGACGGTTTTAAGCGTATTTACGTTTCGGCCGGGCTAAAATCGCGCCCACGGTATCCCAAAAACCTTCAACATTCCGCTCATTAGCATCTCATTATCCGCTCATTAGCGACAGAGTGACCTCGAGGTCGACCAATCGTACGGCGGCTTGCTGCCGCGTGCGGCCGGGCCCTCCTACGGTCGAGTGACGGGACGATTGACCAATCCTACGCTTGGTGTCCTGACGGTCGACCAATCGGTGCGTGTGTGGGCGGGCCTTATCGTTCTGAACCGAGGTGAGTCGCCGCCATCTTGCTTCCGTTCTTTTTCCTGCTTTCTGCGTCTTTCTTTCAAATATACATTTCCAGCAAAATAAAATTGAATTTATTAAATTGTTTTAAAAAAAACTTCATTCATTTGTAAATATTTTTTCTAACCTCAACATTCTTTTTGCTACCTTTCCCCGTTTTTTTGTTAGGCCCTGAAAGCCTGGGCCTTTCTTGCCCAGCCAGGCCCGAGCTAGGGCTTCTGCTAAGCTCCTCACCCCCCCCCCCCACGCGGCACGTTACCCGGGGCAACGGCATCAGCCACGAGGGTCAGGGTGCGCGCGCAGCAGGAGCAGGTGAGACGCGGCGTCTCTGTTCCGCGCTCGGCTCGGGCGGGGCTCGGCCGCCGGCCGTCTCTCAGAGCCGCAATCGGGCTCGGCCGGGGGGGGGGGTCGGGGCTCGGCCGCAGCCGTGTCTCAGAGCCACAATCGGGCTCGGCCGCCTGCCATCTCTCAGAGCCGCAATCGGGCTCGGCCGGGGGGGGGGGGCTCGCCACCTGCCGTCGCTCAGAGCCGCAATCGGGCTCGGCCGGGAGTGGGGGGGGGCGGGGCTCGGCCGCCTGCCGTCTCTCAGAGCCGCAATCGGGCTCAGCCGGGGGTGGGGCGGGGCTCAGCCGCCGGCCGTCTCTCAGAGCCGCAATCGGGCTCGGCCGGGGGGGGGGGGCGGGGCTCGGAGAGCAGGGCTCTCGGCCTGGGACCCCCCCGCCCCTTCCCCCTTCCGCCCCCCCCCTTTCC